>NC_092344.1:38524585-38824585 GCF_963676685.1 Mytilus edulis | reverse complement strand
AATTTATTTCAGTAATTGATCGATAACATTCATGCTAAATTCGGCAATGTTGTGATTTTCTGTTGTTTTACCTCAAATTGAAGATCTAGCATGCTCGAACACAAGAATTAAACATGAGTTTAAACTGGTGATTGAGGTCGTCTTAATGTTTTTGCGAAGTTGGAGCCTTGCTATGACTATGAATTTGAAACACACCGATACAAAGTAAAATCACGAAAATACCGAACACCGAGGAAAGTGGAAAGTCAACATTTGAATGGCATAATTAAAAACTCAAACACATCAAACGAATGGATAACGACTTTCATATTCCTGATTTGTTTTTTTTTTCGTATGTAGAAATTAGTGGATAAACTTGGTTTTATATAAGTACGAGTTCCTTTGGTTTTGTATTGTCCATGATTTTGCATCATGAATAAAACACCAATTCGACCCTTCTCGATTTAAATTCTAAACTTTAAGATATATTGGTGAGGTAATGACTGCAGTGCTACATTTTAACTCGAAATACAAAGTCTAGAAAACAGATTATATCAAGGGATTTGTTTTCAAATAATTTTAATTGAATCAATTGAGGATCGAGTGTTGTATATTAGACATTAGTTGATACAGACACTTTGCAAACTTGGATGGAAGCTATGAACTGAATATTGTTTAAAAAGCTATTTTTCTTTTTTAAACAGTAAATTTCAGTTTTGATTTTTTGAGGCATCTTAAAATCATTGTCCCAAATCAAACTGTATGTCACATATAGTAACAAGGAAAGAAATCAGTGACTAATTTCTTACCGTGAGACAGATGTATGAGTATATATGACAGGGATGGATTAATTTTTCCATCATTCAGGCAAACCATTCCTTTGCTTACTATTAGTGAAAAGAAAATACAATAAGAGTAAGAAAAATCTGCTTTATTCAACCTGTATAATACGACACAAAACGTAGGTTCAAAAACAAAATCGACTTATCAAATATCAGTTACAGAAAGCAATCTCTGATTACCTACTTATATATAAATCATACTACCTCTCTGGTGCTGGTTCTATTGAGCAGGGTTGTAATTCCAACACCTTGATCAATCCGTGCAAGAAGGCACGATTCTGAACCAAGCGTCAAGTATTTTTGGATATTTTCAACGTAGAAAAAATAAAAAGAATATTTTTATTTTTATATAACTACGAGATACACGAAAAAAATGAAATGTTAATCATTGCCGTTATTAAAGAGTGTCGTAAGATAATAAAAGCCCATCCAAACTAGTTAGTTGCATATGTCTCATTGGTAATCATACCACATCTTCTTCTTTGATGTGACATGTATACAATTGCAAATACTATACAAGACCAAAAGACAAACAACAGTATACAAAACACAAAATCGAAGACTAAAGACTGAACAACACGAACTCAACCAAAAAAAAAATAAAAAAATGAGTTGATCTAAATAAAGGCAACAGTAGTATACCGCTGTTCGAAATTCATAAATTGATAGAGAAAAAACAAATCCGGGTTACAAACTAAAACTGAGGGAAACGCATCAAATAGAAGAGAACTACGACACAACAGAAACACAACATTAAAATGTGACACACACAAAAACGAACTATAATATAACAATGACCATTTCCCTGACTTGGTACAGGGTATTTTAAAATAAAAATGGTGGGTTGAACCTGGTTTTGTGGCATGCCAAAACTCCCGCTTTAAAGGCAATGTTAATCATTGGTTCTCCTGGAGGATTAATAGAACATTCCTAACAATTGGCATCCGTCATTAGGTAGGGCACATTTGAGGAAAAATATAGCGGCATTATGGTTAAGCCAATCAAAACATATCAGTTCGTTGTGGCGTCCGTAATGCTTTACGAAAATTATTCACAACTTGGAGCTCTTACAATAGCTTCAATTTCTACAATCTTCCATGTATGAAACTACGATAGGAAATGCACGGTCTTGAAAATCATTTAAACTGGTAAATATTTTTAATACGATGGCATTATTTGTATAGCGGAGAGTAAAGTTAACGTATAATGCTAGCTTCTTTTCATTCTTCCTAAAACGCTCCTGCATGAAGTCAGTCTCATATGAAACAAGGAAGAAATCTGAAAGAAGAAGAGGTTGTTCTCATAAGAATGTCGAATGTTTGTTGAAAAGTCCTTTAGACATTACAAATATGTTTATCAATCAAGAACATCAAGCATCTTGGACACGTCAGTTTTAGATAATATTTTGTTTTTTCTCCTTCTCAAATACGATTGATCGTTCCCTTTGTTCTTCTATTCAAGTTGTCCTTTCGATTTTTTAGAAAGAAAGGATGAACAATTCTTTAAAGATGGTCGTGTTGTTTAGAATTAACGTTGCTATTGTTGAAGGTAAAATTGTCAAATATTATAATGCTATTGCAACAATTAAGGTACTAAGATTGTGGTTACTCTAACAGATCTTTGGAATTGTGAAGTATGAACATCTGACTCAAGCCGCTCCTAGAATAGGTAGTTAGACAGTAACTTTGGGTTTTATTGCTGATAATATTGATACTAATAATTAAGAAAGAGATTTCGTTGAGCACTTGAAAGATTCAGCAACACGTCGTTATGTGTAAGGAAACTTACATGTATGTAGTTTAGGTATTACATATGTGAAGGCAGTTTTAGGTCTACGTTTTTGGTTGAAAGTCTAAAGGATTCTAGAACATCATCATATTTGTCTTGTAGGTAGGACAGGTGTGTTACAAGATTTTTTTCTTTTAAGATCGAAGTATCATGCGTATTTATAGATCAATAAAATTGAGAATGGAAATGGGGAATGTTTCAAAGAGACAACAACCCGACCAAATAAAAAACAACAGCAGAGGGTCACCAACAGGTCTTCAATGTAGCGAGAAATTCCCGCACCCGGAGGCGTCCCTCAGCTGGCCCCTAAACAAATATATACTAGTCCAGTGATAATGAACGCCATACTAATTTCCAAATTGTACACAAGAAACTAAAATTAAAATAATACAAGACTAACAAAGGCCAGAGGCTCCTGACTTGGGACAGGCGCAAAAATCCGGCGGGGTTAAACATGTTTGTTAGATCTCAACCCTCCCCCTATACCTCTAACCAATGTAGAAAAGTAAACGCATAACAATACGCACATTAAAATTCAGTTCAAGAGAAGTCCGAGTCTGATGTCAGAAGATGTAATCAATGTTTACTTCTAAATTATATCAACAACCTCGCATTCGAAAAGAGTATGTACTGTATTATTTTTTTTTACGTTTTCCAATTGTCCAGCATTATTCCCGACTGAATCTATACTTTTAGGTTGAACATCCTTTTGCTGGATTACGGAGCACAATATATCGGGACTTTAAATAATACATTTCTAAAAGAATTGTTGTTGATTTTATAAATTAGTTTTATAAATAATATAACCATTATGTAATGTCTGTCAAATACCACATTTAAACACCAATTAAACTTAACAATAAAAGTTTATGTCAATATAAACACAAACAGTAAATACATTACGAAATACTTAACCGCTTAAAGGAGTTCATTCATTTGTAATTCAAGTGAAATTTCTTGAATTCAGGAAACAAACAACTCAAAACTGACAGGTTGTGATGATTTAATATAAGTTTTTTAGGAATGATTTCGTAATGTTTACAAATATTTAAAGAGGCCTTGTCAATTTCCTATGTATTTGTCACTCACATATACATGTACAAAATCATAAAAATTGTCACATTTTGAATATTATAGAGAACATCATATACTGAAAACGTTTTTCAGCTATTTTGTATGTTTTTATCAAATCAAAATGTTTTTAATGATACATGGGATGTTTTGGTGACATTTTGAAACGAATGTCGTCTTTTAACAGAATGTATTACTTTGTATTCCAAAGACAGCATAACTTTGAACAAGATTTTGGGTTTTGATTAAGAATGTCATCTAACTCATTATTAGACATGAATAATTCAAATTATACGGAATAAGTGAAAATGCATTATTTTCTAAAAGCTTTTATAATTTGGAAATCTAATTAGAAATACATAGTAAGTCACATAACACCACAGACCATACACGATGATGTGCTACTGAAAATCAAAGTTAAAATTAAAGTCTTTTATATAAATGGTGACATTTAGATAGATAGACCCTATACACTGTCCCCCTTATTTAAATAAATATATATAAATAGATTCTTAATTTGAAATACAGTTCTCATAAAAAGTGTAAAACTATTAATAATGACGAACATCGAAATCCAATGGGTTTCTTTGTAAGGCATGTAATACAAAAGCCATAGCTCGGAACCAGACGTCATAAGGGTCAACGGAGAAAAAATTTCTTTTATTTAGAACTATTTATTAGTATTACTTCTGTCGAATTTATTGGATCAAAGAAAATGGCATCTTTGTTTCTAATGTGTTTATGTTTGTTGGAAATCCATTGTTCTGTCGAAAATCTTGTATTGTGCTTAATTTTGTTACGACTGATGGTTTAATTATATTTGTTTCTTGATATTCTGTTGTGGTAATTAAGTTTTCTACTGGACGAACTTGACACGAATGGCTGATATGTCAAATACATGAAAAGAAAATGTCTGTTATTAAAGATACGCTATGAACTAACAAAACTTAACCAAACATAAGTAAACGTAAGTTTATTGTATCAACACTTCTTATTTTGTTCTTTATTGAATCTGGTTAGCTTTGATTATAACAAATTGGAACGCAATGACAAAAGAAATTGTATTTGAACATGTCTGTTATTAACCATATGACAAAATAAATGGTACATAGTCGATATTTATTTGGTTCAATCAGAGTTCAAGGCTTAAGAATACATGAGATAAGCAAGACAATTAGATAACTTAAACTATTTGTAAATCTTCCTAAAAGGGGCATCTGGATAATCACAATCAAATCACTTTATTATATTTGACATTGAAACGTTTTATGTTGACACTTTACACTGTAGCTATGAGCATTGAACAATAAATGGTTTTATTTATTACTCAATAAAATAATAAAATTGAGAATGGAAATGGGGAATGTGCCAAAGAGACAACAACCCGACCATAGAAAAAAACAACACCAGAAGGTCACCAACAGGTCTTCAATGTAGCGAGAAATTCCCGCACCCGGATGCGTCCTTCAAATGGCCCCTAAACAAATATATACTAGTTCAGTGATAATGAACGCCATATTAATTTCCAAATTGTACACAAGAAACTAAAATTAAAATAATACAAGACTAACAAAGGCCAGAGGCTCCTGACTTGGGACAGGCGCAAAAATGCGGCGGGGTTAAACAATATCAGTAATGTGGTTTAACTAGAAGATAAATACTACACATTACTCTGCGTAATTAGAATGTCTAAGATTTTTGTTTATGTTTTAGTAGCCATCCGGTAATAGGAGAAGTGGTATACCATGATGGTTGCACCTTTCAAAATGTCAACGCTGAAATTGTTTTAACAATATCAAAAAGTAAAATCACAAAAATACTGAACTTTGAGGAAAATTCGAAACTGAAAGTCCTTAATCAAATGTCAAAATCAAAAGCTCAAACACATCAAACGAATGGACATTAACTGTCAAATTCATGATTCGGTAGAGTCACTTTAAAAAAAAGTAGAAAATGTGGGATTGAACCTGGTTGTATAGCTTGCTAAACCTCTCACTTACAATTCCAAGACTTCCTATATAGTGTTAATTTATTTACTCTCTTATTATATTTGCTGCTTCTCAACTTTCAACGTTTTGGGAGAAATGAAAATATACCTGCCAAACTTGTTGCACTGAAAATATTTTCAATTCCAACTGGGTAGTCTTGTCATTCGATCGGTTCCCTCATTTCACAAATGCTGCACTGTTTATTTATTCCAGGATGGTAGGGCTGTTTATTTATAATAGGAGTAAAAGCAAATCATATTTAGAAAGCGCCAGCGACTAATTGTGACACATATATGAATTTATTTTCGAGTAATTGTGAGTAATGAAAGAATAACTATACGCAAAATTAAAAAAGGAAGCCCATCTCCTTTTCGATGTAAGTTCGAATACTAAAAGTACTGCATTTCTAAGTAAAATAAAGTTAACATAAAATATTCAAAATTGCATCATTAGCTTAAAATAAAGAATACTACCTTAAAAGCAGACACAAAACTATTGTTTCAAAGCATCTAAAGTTGAGTTTCCGCTTTTTTTTTCATTGAGTTAAATGTTTCATGCCAAATGTTACTTTATTTTGTAAGATAAAAATTATATACCCACATCGTCACTTCGACAGATATGTAAACGTTAGTCTTCTTGGCTGTACATATTTTGATATTTAAATTCCTTTCGTGAATAGAACTGTTTTTTTGAAATGTCTGCTTTTATTTTAAATTTAGATTTTGTCGAGTACACGAACACAAATAAATACTACCGTATTTCGGAAATACTGACTATTTCGACATAATATCAAGTTTCCTGAAATATTTATAATATTTATTTTTGTCAGTTCATCATACCTCAAACGTATTAAAGTAATGTTGTCATTATTGACAACGCGTAGAAGTCCAAATAACTTACATGTTTAAAAAAAAAATAAAAATAAATAAATTATTCATTCATTTATTTATTTCTAAAGTTAAACTAAATGCTGTCATACTCATCGAACGAACATAAACCAAAAGGCAATCACTATTTCTGCGATTTATTTTCCATTATTTCTGTGACAGTTTCAATCAGTTTTAGGCTTTACTTTCGATCATCG
This sequence comes from Mytilus edulis, assembly GCF_963676685.1. NCBI lineage: Eukaryota > Metazoa > Mollusca > Bivalvia > Mytilida > Mytilidae > Mytilus > Mytilus edulis. The sequence goes on along the minus strand of NC_092344.1, from coordinate 38,817,833 downwards.
ACAAACTTCTCTCTGATAGAATGACAAAAGACCGAATCCATTTAACACACATAACAATATTTCTTGTTCGCTTTATCTGTTCAAGAATGACACCATCCAAACTATTTTAACTGGCGAATTGTCTGCCTACGAATGCTATAATTATGTTATGGTAAGAAGATTGAATTGCTCTTACACATTATGTTTGAGGTGCTTGAGTCGTACGATGAGTCATGTTGTATTATATAATAAGGGATGCTCATGTATAGCTGTAAATAATAAAAATGATGCAAAAGAGTTGAACAAAGACATATACCTTAGGTTGTATTTTCTTCATAAAATTATAGACGAATTAATTTAATAGTTTCATGAAATTGTCTGACGAACAATCGGTTGACAGTTTTAAATACTATTTACAGGATTTAGCTATTCTCTTGAAGCAAAAGTTTTTCAGTTTAAAGACTATAAACTGGTTAATAATTTAAAAAAAAATTGCATGGAAGCAAATATTTCAAGTCCATATTTTCTGTATAATAAAACGCTTATTACATGGCAATTCGGACAATAACAAGTTCATTCTCCCCAAGATACAGACTATTATGGAAACGATTGGTGTCTCAAGATACAACCCTGATTTTGTCCTCATATCCAGTAAATAAGTGTTCATTACTGTCATGACAGAGTGACAAATATTGTTTGTGAATATCAGCGTTGTAGCAAATGCAAAATTATGTAATAAGTGTTCAAGAATATTATTGCAACTGGTTTACCTTACTTTCTGTTGACTTGTACAAGTCCAGAGCGAGTTTCTTCTTAGAGGAAACGATAATTTGTAAAAATATGTCAAAATATCAACCTTTGACAAGTTATTTATTGTTATAGCTGACAAAATCTTCACAAAAATAGAAAGGTTTGTATTTAGGTGCAACACTTTCTCGACTAAACAAATTCATTCCATCAATCGAAATATCCTAGCATAATGTTATAGTTCGTAATTATTGTTAAAAGTAATGAATGTTTTCCTATTTCTGTTTTTATTTTACAGGGGTTGTATTTTTCGATTACTTCTTAACAGATTCGCAATAGTTATCAAAACTAGGGAGTGAGTTATCCTGACGCCTTAACAGTCAATTTTAATTACTTAGTAACTCATATGCTTTTCATTAGACTAAAAGATTACAATTTTCGAGATTAACCATAATATTAACTCGTATAGCTGATTAGAATATATTTTCGAGATAAACCATACCCTTAAACTCATATAGCTGATAAGAATATATTTTCGAGATAAACCATAATCTTGAACTCATATAGCTGATAAGAATATATCACCCCTAGTTTTTTGGTGGGGTTCGTGTTGTTTATTCTTTACTTTTCTATGTTGTGTCAAGTGTGCTGTTGTTTGTGTGTCTTTTTTCATTTTTAGCCATGGCGTTGTCAGTTTGTTTTAGATTTATGAGTTTGACTGTCCCTTTGTTATCTTTCGTCCCTCTTTTATGTGAAAGGGAAATCGATACAAACTACGGCATTTACATAAAAAGAATTCTATTTCTACATTGCTTTAAAAAAGTTATAATTTTTGCTTTGTAGGTCACAGGCGATGACGGTGTATCTATTCCTCAGTAAAACCACAGATTTTATCTGCCTGTGTCAAAGACAAAACCGAATAATCATCACAGTGCCTATATGTATAAAGAATGATTTAGTAATCATATTATACTATTTTAAGGATGTCATTGTGTCTTACCCAGCAGCTGTCTTTCTGTGGTTATCCAATAATATAAGACAAACCCTTTTATCGTGTAGTCTAGACGGGTCTTACTTTAACAGATGATATTATTGAATTTCCGATTAGAGTATTTGGTCAGCATGAGGTCAGGGAAGACTTTAATGATAAAAATATAAAAGAACTGTTAAATTCAGATAACAGTACCGCACTTAAAGTTAGTGCAATTTCATAGCAGAAAGGTATGGTTTACTTCATTTGTTTGTGTGTGTCGAAGATGGAGCACAAGCATATGTTAGTTCTACAGGTGAAGTAAATAAGCTGCTTGTTAAAACAAAACCTTCCTGTAAGTTTTGGAAATTTCTGAGTTTGCCTGTTGCAATTAATCATGAGTCTTTGGTAGACGAAACTTGCGTCTTGTGTAAATATAAAACTTCAATCCTGGAATCTATAATGAGTTTATTTACAACCACTGGGTCGATGCCACTGCTGGTGGAGATTTATTTCCCCGAGGGTATCACCAGCCCAGTAGTCAGCACTTCTGTGTTGACTTGAGTTATCATTGATATGTTCATAATTATAAATTAACTGACGACAAAAATTTGAATTTTTGAAATACTCAAACTTTTCTACCTCAGGAAGAGATTACCTTAGCTGTATTGGGCAAAACTTTTAGGAATTTTTGGTCCTCAATGCTCTTCAACTTCGTACTTTATTTGGTCAGTTTAACACTTTTTTTATTCGAGCGTCACTGATGAAGCTTTTGTCGACGAAACGCGCGTCTGGCGTAAATCTTAAAATTTCCATCCTGGAATCTATGATATTTAATGTGATTTGCAACGACCGACTTTTTATGACAAAAATAAAGATTGGATATTCCAAACGGAAAGTAATCCCTTCGAAAGTTTTAAAATCGCCGTCATAAATATATTGACCAGGGTTGTGTTACAATTGACTAACAATCAAATCCTCCCTATTTTTTTTAATTGTGATATCAACTAATGTAACTTCACATAAGTACCATGGCATCTACTAGCTGGGAAAACCTGCAGAGTTTATCTATTTTTATAGGGTCCGTATTGCTCAGTCTTGTGTACTTTTGCGAAATGTTTGTGTGGACTAGTTCGTCTTTTCGGCGCCTATCATATTGTTCACCTGTTATGAAGCTTAGGAGAAATAATAACTTATTAAATGTTATTTAAAAAATTAAAAGAAAATTGACATGCATTTATTTAACCGTGTATACTTGGAAAATTAATGTTTTTTAACTTTCCATCTTTGAACTTAATTATGTTTTACGCCCCCGCCGCTTAGCGAAAGGGTGCATTAAGTTTAACCATTGACCGTTAGTCCAAAAAATATTTTTAAATATTATAAGCAAGCTTGAGCAGCGGCATTCGTGTTCTAATACATATTCTTCTATCTTTTAAATTATTTTGCGTTTTTAAGTATTTGAAAAGAGAATAATCAGATAAAATTACGACTTTTTTTGTTGAATTAAAATAATTGAGACTTTTTCTCCTTTTCCGAACTCATTATTTTAATTTTGTATGTGGACAAATACGTGGTTTACACATCTATCTATTGTAAGTAACCCTTTGTTTTAACTCCAGATTAATTTTGGTTTATTCGTGTTTTTGGGTTACTGTCTCATTAACCTTTACCAAGTAAACCCTCATCTCATTCTATTGAAGGGTGTTTTGATTTTTAATTAATTATTATATTCCTATTGACAAAGAGTGAAGAATGGTTTTGAAAGGTTTATTATGTTTGTGATGCCTGAACTTTTGATATGAGAGGTTAATAGTGCCAGTAATAAGTCAACAGTTCAGGATGAACGTCCGTACGATAAATAATTACTTTCTGTCATAGACCTAAACTTCCGAGAAATATCCAAAGCGAACACAACAGCTTTATAATAGAAAAATACATAATTCTTATATGTCAATGTCGAGTATAAAACCATTTTTCCTTTAAAATATCCGTTGATAATTACGTAGAATAATACAATAATTTTATGGTCGTCATTCTGTCATATCCAATTCATATGGGAACAGCCAGAGAAGTGTTCAATAACTCTGTTTACTCAAAGCTAATTTGAAGCCATTGATAACAGATAGAATTATCAAATCAGCTCTATTTGATGTGTGCATATTGGTTGGCACTCTTGAAATTTGAATTAAATTTTTACAAGGGCTGTACATAAACGATAAAAAAAATCAATAATCGTTTAACCAGAAATATATATAATCAATATTTTTACATATTAGATATATTTTGAAAATAAGTAAACAATTATTTCCAACAGTAACAGACTTAATCACCGTTAATTGATTGTTGTTAAAATTACTTACATGCAAAATTTTGAGGCAAAATACAAAAGAAATTAAATTGGTTGATCAAAATGGGTAGACTGAGATTGAGGGGCTGGACATTTCGACAATCACTCACAGAAAATCAAGTGAACATTTTAAAACCTTATTTTCTATCTTGTGGAACTATTCTTCATGACTTCGTCTTGGGTGATAACCTTTCATGCAATGGCTGCATGTTTGCATTATAAATAAGTTGTCTTGTTAACCCCTGTTCTCTGTAGTTCTTTGTTTATAAATACGTTTATTCTTTATTTAATATGGTTCAATTTGTAGAATGTATCATCGAAACTATTCACGCGTCTAAGATATTTCAGAAGTATATACATCGAACTTTTTAACAATAGATGGTCCTTTCTGGATTTTTTTCAAGACTCCGATATAACGTCTTCGACTCATCATAAGTGATCACCTTTAGCCTTTTAACTTACTTAAAAAAACGTCATAAAGGTCAAATTAAATTAAAGTCATAACACTTAGACATAATTAAAATATACCTTAATGATTTTAGATTACATGATCATATAAGTTTCATGTTTGCATATTTCTTCTTACAGAAGCTAATAGTGTCAAAAGTTATTTTTAAAATTGTGTCATTTATCTCAATCTTATCGTGCGTTGGAAATGTAATGCTCAAGGATGAATAATATGAACGCAAACTGATTTTTATAGTTCAGTGATACACACTTCTTAGATAGATTGCATAGAAATATGTTTCATATAAATAAATAAAACGTCATACATGTGTCCATATCTAAATGGAACCTGCAAGTTGGGTTAATGCAATGGATACATGTATTTAAGAAATATATCAAGTCTAAGAGAGTCAGACTACACGACGGCATGAAGAAAAAGTGAAATGACAACCATATGCTCTAAAGAGCCTGTGTCTCTTACCTGAATGTATAAACAACTTCATCATTAGTCACTTTATAACATGGTAGACAAGTATTCAACGCAAATCTTAAATATAATTTACGCTCTTGTTTTCAGTTAACAATTTACTACAAAAGACTTTGCTTGAAAAACGAAAATAGTTAAAAAAAAAAAAAAAGACTTCGTTCAAGGGTTTGAAAATTAACTGACAATATCGGCATTCATTTTTTGTCTTGGTGATCATGTTTTCTGTTTATGTATGTTGTTAATAGTTTCTCTCTATCATGTATAGTTTTTGTCATATGAGTGATTCAGTAACAATTTCGGCTTTGCTGACCTATTTGTTGACCTAGTCTTTCTGATCATTGTGCTGCTAATCGTTTTTATTTCTATAGATTTTAAGCAGAAACATGGTTAAGGTCATCAATAATGGGATTTAACTACTATTAAGTAATAATTTTTGTAAGTTTACTTTGTTCGTCACTTTTTTTTTTAAATGACATAAAAGAGATGGAAAGCCGTGTTGACAATTAATTTGTATCGTTATTAAAATAAGTACTCACTTGAGGTCACAGCAGCTTCAAATTGAACTTTTGACTTATGATGTTAACTATGTCGGATGATATTTATCAATTTATCCAACAAACCGTTAACATGATATTGTGATGGATCACTTAATGCACGTACCACATCTTATTTGAAGACGCTAGATAAACAAACAGCGTGATGCAGTATTCATTTTTATAAAAAAAAATCTCAAGTTAAACTACAAAATGTATACACAAAATCTCAACAAAATTTGAAGAAAATGTACTTTAAGTATAAAAAACATATTGATATTGGTCTAATCCAAATCGGGTTTGAATAATGTATATCCAGTAATGAATGATTGTAATTCATGATATTTTAAGATCATACATGAAATTATTACAACGATCTATAACCTTTGTCCGGGTGTTGCTAAACGGCTGAAACGGAAAACAGAAAAAGAAAGAATTAGCACATTTTCTTTTTGGTTATTTTATCTACATAGGCCTACGTTCGTCTTTTCTTTTTATAGTATAATATATGTTTACAAAGAAACATAAATAGATGAATGCATTTAAAATTGATTTATTGAAATAATTAGCAAGAGATGATGAGACTCTGTTGGTATTTTTTTTTTTTTTTTTTTTTTTAAATATTTGATAATGTCATGCGTACATCGTTCATGCAATTCAATATAGTCTGTTCGACTGTTCTTATTAAAAGAAAGTAGGATAAACGTCAATAAGATAAAAACTCAACAACAACAAACAAACCGACAAACATGAACGCCTAAAAAGATGGACATTGGCGCCAATTCTATAGATTGGTTGTGAAATGATTAAATTTTGGAAAAATGATTTTAATTGATGTAAAAATTGAGAAAAGCACTCACTATACAAAGCCTTTTTAACGTCGAAAACGCAGAACACATGACTCCTGCAATTTCAAATCAATAATAACGAATTGATGTGTAAAAAGAGGCGGAAAATTAGAATCCTACATGGATATACGATTTGCACAGTGCTCTTATCTAGTGAGTTGTAGTCATGTCCTAGGGTTTTCAAACTCAAATTTTCCACACTGCTTTAAATAGCATGTCGCTTAGTTCTTCTCTGAAAATTCAATCCCATAGCCATGAATTTTACTTCATAAGATTACAATTGAAAATCGTGTCACTCGTTTAGTATGCTGTTTTACTATAGTTGAAAAACTTAAAAAGATAGCTGAAAGATACTAAAGGGACATTCAAACTCACAAGTCAAAAATAAACTGACAACGCCATGATTAAAAAAAGACAAAAAAGACAGAAAGACTAAAAGACAAACAGAAACAATACTTAGTCTACACAAAACACAACATAAAAACTAAATTGGGGGCGATCTCAGTGTCTCCGGAAAGATGAACAGATCCAGCTTCACATGTGACGCCTGTCAACATAGACATGGATTTATATTCATTCACACTAGAGGCATGTTGAAATTTAAATTTACTTTTATTTATATTGGTTGTTTTTTAAGATTTGGAAGCTATGTCAAGACAACTGAAAACCCATTCTGCTCTGTTCTTTTTTTTTACGGAAATAATTCTTTAATTTACACTACGCATCTGACGCGGCATTTTGATGTTTCTACTGGCCAAACACCCGGTAATATTCAAGATATCACTGATATCATTTACTTAAAACACCGGACTCAGAGCAGTTCCTTGAGATTCCACAGAAGCAACGTCCTGCTGGACCTGTTTGATGTCGTCCAATTTACCACGACTCTTTGCTTGCGGAAGCATAAGAATGAATAAATCCAGCATTGAGTTTTTTCTGGTTTCTTGTAACTGTTTAATTTCAGTTTATATGGGGCTTTTTCATAACATAACATTAATATGTCTGTAACGTGTCCTTATCGATGTTTTGACGCAATCATTAATGACGCCACATAATTGCAAATAGGCCGGATATTTAAGAAAAGCATTAATGATATCATAATAATCTATCTGATTACGCATTATGTTGGATCATACTTTATGATCATCTTTCAGGTGATGCATGTTTGAGAAAATTAGCGCAAATGCACAAATATCTGCTCAGGTATTACGCCGGTGTTTGTGACTGGTGTTTATGCCAATTATCTTGAAAACCGTATTTAAAAAATTGCTTAAACCTTTCAAAACAAAAATGATCAACAAGATAAGATTAGATAAGATCTACATACAAGTCAAAGTTTGGTTATAGTAAGTAGACTATTTAAAGTAATGATTGCCCTTAAATTTTGACTTTTAATCATCTCTTGTGTTTTGAGTTAAAAAGTATAGATAAAGTGATTTTTGTCATGGTTTATTCAAGCCTATAATGTTGGAGAGTTCCCATTGTTTAGATGCACACAGACCTAGATGAAATGTCAACACATGTATTGTGTGATATTGTTAATTCAGTCGTTATTGATTTTCGTAGTTCTTTCCATTTCTCCCCTTGTATTCCGTCCATAGAAATAAATCTTTCCGTTTTCCTTTCCGTTTCACTTTCCGTTCCGTTTTCCATTTCCACCGTTTAGCAACACCCAAAAGTCCTTTAAAAGAGAAGATAATAAAGCGATCTTTATATATAATAAGTTAATTTAATTTTGAATCCAAACGATTCTAAAATATTCGTTCTACGACCTTTATTGCACGTTATATAACTGTGTGCGTTTTTCTTGATTAATCTTCAAAAAGAACGCTCTAATTTCCTTAAACATTGAATGCTAAGGTTGTATAAAACATGAAAAGGTTAGGAAGATTAAAACAAAAATAACGTAAACATAGCCATAGTCATCTTAAGTATACTTTACAAAAAGGAATTGAAACCTTATAATCAGAATATAACAGTACTTTGAGTTCTAATTGCAATATGGCGAATGTCTGAAATATGAAAGATTGTTGACAATTTTCTTATCACAAAAAAATAAATGAATTTAGAGCACGTTTTAAGTTTTATTTGTAACCAAACCAAAAGTTATATGTGTGTTTTCCTCGGTTTTAGTAAGTAGCCCAGATTTGATTTTTGAACAGCGGTAAACTATTGTACCCTTTATCTATATTATGATTTTTTGGAAACATGTTTTGGTGTTGATGACTTTTGTTCGATGAAAATTATTTCTAACATGTAAAATTTGAGACATTTTACCAGAGATGTCTAACACAACAATCAAGGTAACTAGGTAACGTTTTGAATTCATGTATGTGCTCAATTGTTGTGCTAATAGATATAGGAAGATGTGGTGCGAGTGCCAACTCTCCATCCAAATAACAATTTATAAAAGTAAACCATTATAGGCCAATATACGGCCTCCAACACGGAGCCTTGGCTCACACCGAACTATAAGCTTTAAAGGGCCCCAAAATTACTAGTGTAAAACCATTCAATGGTCTAATCTATATAAAAAAACGAGAAACGAAAAACACGCATAAATTACATGAACAAACGACAACTACTGTACATACTAAGACTGTTATCAATAAAAAAATATGTATGAATCATGAACAACGATAAGATTTTAATAATGTGAAGAAAATAAATATAAAAGAAAACAGCTCTTGTTATACATATTTGTTTTGAACTTGATGCATCATTGATTATTCTTCTTGTAAGTTGTGATCTTCGTTCTTAATCCTATCCCTCTTGTTATTAATTTTAGGGTGGGGGATCTGCCTTCAATGTATAACATTTTGTTTAATTTTTTTGACCTCATCTATTCATGAGGTTCAAACTTACAATGTGAATATCAACATTTTTGAGAAAATGTGCAATGGACGGTTGTCGGTCACTGCTTTTGAATTTATTTATGCGTTATTCGACACATTTAGATCTCTGGTAAAATTAACTTTTAAATTTATATGTGAACAATTATCAAATTCAACCAAGTTACAAACAGAGTATGGTTTGTTTTAATAGCCTGTGCATTTAGATACGTTTCATGAAACTTAACGATCACTTGCATAAACGTTTTCTAGAATGTTATCAATTGCACTTTATAGATCTTTGAAAATTGTCTCCAACTTCAATGAAGAAGAACGTAAGGAAAACTATGTTCTTATATCTATTAAAATGAAATAGTTACCACAGCATCAAACCAAGTACAATGTTCGTGTTTCTTCGGTGTTGGTGAATCGATGTGTTACAGTTCATGCATTTAACATAAGAGAAATACTGTATAATTAGTGTCCAACAAATAATACAAAAAAGTGTATGGAAAACATAAAAAGAGTACATTATACCATTTGGTCTTTATATGTCACTCGATTTTTATCACGCCACAAATCTATTTCCACCCATTAACCCATACACATATGCATATCATGCTATCTACGAACAACGTAGCTTTTTTTCTAGGAAATGTGAAGTGTCAAAATCATGGTAACATATAGTATGGAATGTTTAAAAGTTAGGATAATGAATATCAGTCCATCATATATCTAGAAACAGAGGTCTTTACATGACAATAATATCGATTTTCGTTATACTGCGAGGAACACCAGGATTGTCCAAATTAGAGAATATGCGAATAAAACACGTAACTATTTAAATAAAAATATCGTTTTTGTGTAGAACTATTAATAACTCAATTAGACATCCAATGTTCATACTTACTTTGTTTAACATAACATTCATTAGTTAGTTAGTATCCTTTAATGCATAATTTTGTGCTGAAATTGAATCATAAATAAGTTAATTTGAACATAATATCATCTGCATATGATCATGATAATAGCAAAACAGCAAAAAGGAAACTTTTTTAAGAACATTTACGTAATCAAACACGTTTTAATACTAATATTAATTCAATTATTGTCTAAAAATTGCACACATTTTATTCATTAATGGTGAATATTTGATGATGGGTAAATGCAGTGAGACCAAGTCGTGTTCATGAACTAAGTGTGCTCATATATAATGAATGTATTCATGTTTATACTGCACAAATAAAATGCGTTTACTGCATATCTATGTCATATACAGTCACTGACCCGATATCCCTTTTCTTCATGACTATTAAATAGTAGAGCCGGAACAATATTTAAATATTCAAGACGACCTCTGCGTCTGGCGTAAATATATAAAATTTTGGTCCTGGTATCTATGATGAGTTTATTTCAATCTGTCCTTGTTTCCAATGTTTACAACGACGAGTGGAACGACTCAAACTTATTTCTTATACAGTTGTTGGAAAAACATATTTCACTTGGTTTTTATGCTTATTGATGCTATTTTAGTCCATACTCAAACGAATTCGTTCATCATCGATTGTTTTCAACAGTTAATGTTAATTTCATTGTGTTGTATATATTTCTCTGCCAGACGTGAGACTTTTTAAGGAAGCTCGCTTCTCAGTTTCAAAGTAATTAACTTTTCAAAACACTAGTTTATATTGATAGGGGATTAATAAAGGAAACCAAAGAGCAAAAAAAATATATAGGTCACCGTGCTTGTTTTCGAGATATTAGCCATTGGAATTTTGGCGGGAAAATATTCTCTGACTTTTCATAGCTTTATCATTGATAGGTTTAAGTTCTCAAAAACTATTAAAAAATAATTAAAATTTTATAAGACTTTTACAGATGGCTTATCATTATACATGTAAGTGATTTACAAAAAGAAAAATGGGGGTCACAGGGCAAACATTTTCAAGGCATTCAAATGGATAAAACCAGAGGATTCCAAAAGTCTGACAAAATATCTAAAACATGACAAGCCAGCTTCCTTGAAAATTTGTTTTTCTTATTGCAGTATAAAGACAATAATAGTGTATTGACTTGACGTATCAACGATATAAAGATTAGGTCCGAAACGGGGGGAAAGCACGGCACAGCCTCACATTTCTTGGTTACTAAGCCTCGTCCTTATATCGTTTATATGTCAAGTAAATACACTTTTATTGTATATATAGAGTACAAGAATAAAACGCCAGTAGAATAACAAATCACTCGAAAAGGAAACTCCTTTTAACGAAGCTAACCTAAGTTGGATCTTTTTAATTGCCTTTGATCTAAAAAGCTTTTAACGTTTCTCTATTGTGTACATATCTAAATTTCAAATGTTTGATTGAAGCGTTCCGGAAGGCTTCGGACACAAAAATATAATAAGTTTTTCATGTCCGTACTTTGAGGTTCTGAAAACACAGATTTTTTGTAGATTTTGAGTAAAAAAGGGACGAAAGATACCAGAGGGAGAGTCAAACGCATAGATAGAAAATAAACTGACAACGCCATGGCTAAAAATAAAAAGACAAACAGACAAATATTAGTACAGAAGACACAACATAGAAAACAAAAGACTAAGCAACATGAACCCCACTAAAAGCTGGGGTGATCTCAGGTGCTCCGGAAGGGTAAGCAGATCCTGCTCCACATGTTGAACCCGTCGTGTTGTTTATGTTATTACAAATCCGGTAAATAGTCTAATTCGGTAGGTCAAATGAGTGAAAAGGGAACCATTATTTGGATTTAGACCGTACGAAACACATGTATTGAAGTTTGTAAAGGAGGTCTGTTCCTCTATGCAAAAGTTTACTAAATATGTAAAATTTTGCGATATTATTTTAATGGACGGTAATTGTTTTTTATTTATTTATGTGTTTGTCTACATATTAAGATATCTTGAAAAAATTCCAATTTTTTCAAATGATTCTTTTAAAAATCGTCGACTTCAATCTAGTTACAAACAGGACATTACATCCTATCTTTTACGGGAATGTTGCTTTTATAGCGTGTAAATATAGATACGATACATGAAACGCATTAATTATTTAGATACATTTTTTTAAAGAAAGGTTATATCTTTCACCATATATATCTTTGAAAATTGTCTGCAACTTAAATTAAGTCAACGTTCAGTAGAATTTACATAAAACTATTAGCATAACTAAACATGTCCGTTCCAAGTCAGGATGACAGTTGATATCCATACCTTTTAATGTGTTTGAGCTTTTGATTTTTCTATTTAATTAGGGACTTTCCGTTTTGTATTTTCCTCGCAGTTCTGTTACTCAAAAATACATACAACATAAACATGTATGTTGTTATCCCCATTGTATTGTAAATGGAAAAAAAATAATGAAAAGAAGTGTATGAACAGACTAACCTTATGAGTATCTTTAATAATTTGTTTCTTATATGTTTTAGATTTTGATAACAACACTCAAATCTGTGTCCACCAACAAAAATACACATTTAGTACGCATGTTATTCTATCTACTAATAACGATGTATTTTTTAACCTTTCTTGAAAATGCATATTGTTAAAAAAAGATCAATCAGAATGACCTATAATATTATTTGTTTTTTATAAATTTAAGATAAACGAATGTCTACAAGATTGTAGAACAAATGTATTTCCAAGACAATGATACTGAACTTCATTATATTGCAAGGAATACCAGGATTGTCAAAACGCTTAATCAGCAAAATATTGCGCGAAACTATTATAAAAACATAAACTTTAAACAACACAATCAGATATACAATGAAAATAATTATTTTGTTGAACAGAACAATTATTAGTCAGTTATTTTTCTTTACAACACGATTTTAATGTGCTGAAATTGATTTATAAATAAGGTCAATTGGAAATAATATTATCTGTATTTAGTCATAAAAGGTAAAACGAAACTTTTATTTATGACATGCTAACAGTAGATCAAATAATGCAATGTTCTGTAGCTCTACAATAATTTAAATTATTTTTTGGAATAATTGCAAACTTATTACTTGGTAAAGAGAACGGAGATGATTGGTAAGCATAAATGAGACTGAAAGTCGTGTAGATGAGATAAACGTGCTTAAAAGTGAAATGCTTAGGATTGAGAGTTCCTGACTTCTTGATATCAAAACCTTTGCAAATGTATCATGGTACAGGCCACATGCACTGTCGAAATTAAGAATGTAATAATTCATGGTTTTAATAGATTACTACCATATACAAATAAGGTTATGTGTACAAATTGCAAATTAGACAAATATCTACCAGAGTTCAATTGAAGATTATGAAAGCAACAGAACTTCAAGGCAACTATACGGTCTTCAATAATGAGTAAAACATACACCGTATAGTCAGCATAGCTTGCTTTCATTAACTGCGCGTTTCTTAAATTTTCTGATGCAAAGTAATGTGGTTTGTTTTTGTCTGTATATAGTTGCGGAGTATTTTTTTTTTATTTGTCATGTTAATGAGTTTACCACCTTTTCATGACGGATTGCGTTTTTGTTTTATTTGCTCTTTGTCAAGCCACTGATCGAAATAAAACATAGTAGATTTGAACGTTAGGAAGTCATGGATTTCTGTGTTTCATTTTATCTTTAGTTAGCGTGTTTGTCTTCTTCGGTTTGATGTCGATCGCAAATCATAATGATTGATAGTGATAGTATCTGTAATCATATTACTTGTCTAGACATTGTACTCTCGTACACCAATGCTATTTGTATAGGTTTAAGACATCTGCGCAGTTTTGGAAATCTGATAGGGTATTCTAACATTTGAATTTTGTTCATTGAAGAGGTAAGAGAGATTTCAATCATTTCAAATTGACGATTGTAAACAATATTAATAGTGATTCCATATACCCATAAATGTTTACAAGATATTAATTTTAGACACACATTTGAATGCAGAAATAATAAAGATAATAATTTATCGATCCACGGAGTCATATTGCGTATTGCAATTATGAAATTCTGTAAATTAATCAACAGTAACTGTAGTCTCTACTTTATATAAAGTGTTATTATTGTCCCCGTATAACTTATGGTGTAATTGGAATTCACGTTATCTCGAGAACATCTTCTGCAACGTATCAGTTCTGATCATGATAATTGCAAGCCCATTACAAAATAAAGACTTTCATTTACGATTCAAATTGACTATAATACTGCAAAAATAGTTTGAATTAACATTTCTGTTGATGATGCAACTTGATTACAAAGTATTATATAAGCGTCTATGAGACGTGAAATTGGACAACATTTAAAAAATAAAGATTGCATATAATAAGCCTTATCAATTCACCTACACTGCTAAGAGAATTAACAGTTTATTTGAAGTCAGAATAAAATAAATATATAAAGGGAAAACTGCCAATTTTGTACATTCGCTCTTAGCTGAACGTATCGAATGACTTTGAATCTTTACTGTGCAGATAATGTAAATCAGCTTACTTGAAACCAGTCGACTTAAATAATTCAATTGCACTTATGTTGCTGCTTCACTAGCAGGGAAAACTATTTGTGCAAATAGTACTGATCAAAAATATATAATACGAACTAAATATATTGTTATGATATTTCATCCCATCAAATCAGTCGATTATTTTACAAGAAATCCGTTCTAAAAATTATTTTTACTTCCTTGTACAATGTTAAAGTACGTTTTTCTATCTATTATCATGAGTTTTTTTACAACCCCTAGGTCATTACCATTGCTGGTGTATGTTTCCTCCCCTAGGGTTTCACTAGCTCAGTACTATACACTTACACATGTATTCTGTCTTGAAATGAATTATCATTGATATGGTCATGATTATAAATTAACTGTTAACTAATAAAACATTGAGATTTTCGAACTATAATGGATTTTCTATCCAAAGAATAGATTACTGTAGCTGGATAAGGAAAATATTTCGGTATTTTTGGTCTTCAATGATCTCCAAAACTTCTTTGATATTTTTATGGTCACTGATCTGTTTTTGATGAGTTCACTTAATGCTGACACTCTTGGAATTCAAAGAACAACATGAACAAGCAAAATTCTGAAAATAATTTAGACATAAAGAGAATCATGATTGAGTTTGACTTTTAAACCTTTGATTGATTTATTGATAGTGGTAGTATGCCTTGATAGTGTATATACACATTACACATGCATTGCTATTTCTACATCCAAAAGTACATTTGAAAACAGTTAGTGATTTATATAAATTAACAAATAGTTCATTTTTTTCAAGATCTTTCCCACATCTTCCGTTGAGTGTAATTCTGTTAGTTCTGTCGGAAGTACATAGATTTGTTTAAAGTGGTCGAGAGAATGACTGTCTGAGGTGATTGCTCACTTGTAGATAAGACTTCTTTGTAACATCACTCCTGTAAATATATAGAAGTATATTGAAGGAGTACTTTTAAGTTTAACAACAATACTGGTTTCATTAGACTTTCATTTACGTTGATCAGTTAATGTAAAAAGACTTGTCAACGGTATTTTTAAATTCAATTTGAAAAATAAAGGTACATGTACGTATTAACTGCATTTATTTTGAAAAAATATCTTGTCATCTTAACTTTTTTTAAAAAGAAAAACACAATTGCAATTAGCGTAACTGAAGAATTCGGTACGAGACACAACAACTGCTTACACAAAATCAATTCACACAAGGCATCTTAATAAGAGAATTCGAGATTACTAAAAGCTAGATAAAAGGTGTAATGCCACCAAATTATAGTACGTTTCATACGAAACTAGGTAGAAAAAAAATATTCCCTTGAAATTGACAGTTGTCGGTAATTAATCCTTCATTTCATCGAAATAGAAATTTATGTGTCATAAACATTTATCTTGGGTATTTTCAAAGCACCATTATTTTGTTATTTGGGGTTTCTATAGAATATTTTGAAAACTTGAGGTTACATGATTACTAAAGCTTGAACACACAAGTAAAAAGATTTGATTGTTTAACTTCCAGTGATGGTTATTTTCTAATATGCAATGAAATGTATTGTAAAATTTTTCTGTAGTGCTGGACAAGATAAAACTTTACTCATGTCAAGTATTTCTTTATTTGAAACACTTTTTTGGAAAGTTCAAATTTACAACTGATAGGGGATAATCAATAGTCGTATTACACCAAAAGAAAAAAAAAAACCCTCATAAATTAATTGTGCCTCAGTCCATCAGTTCACATCAAACATATTGAGTGTACAGATGTCATTAGCTGTCCAATAAATGCATTACCTTGTGCAATGATATATATATTGTTTTATTAAAGTGCAGCCTGATATAACATTATAATACAAATATGAAACATATTTTATATCAGCCAGCCTTCATAGGCTTATGATGCACTGTACTTCTAAAATTCCCATAGTTATCTGTTATGATTAACAAATATCAATTTAAATGTACAATAAGTAAGAAGTTAACTTTTTCTCATTAATGTTTGTGTTCTAATATCAGAAATGTTAGTGATAAATTTTGACACTATTTTAACACCGGCACTAAGTAAAAAGTTAAAATTTATCCATGTCAGACATGTTATCAAAATTACAGTTATATCTCTGTTGACAGTACATAAACATGCGATTTCTCTGTAACGAAAAGGTAGGACAATGTAATAAAAAGTGTGTTTCGTCTTCTACGCTTCCAGTTCTGCAAACTTTACAAAGTCGTCTAGCAGCTGGGACTCCCCGGTAACGTCCTTTCTCGATTTCAAGGGGGAAAACACCACATCTCAGTCTTGCAATTGTTGATCTTTCATGGCGTGAAATGCGTGACTTTAGGTACGGCCGAACACTGTATGTGGGTGTATAAGTCTCTATACGTACGGAGTTTTGGCATTGCTTCTACGGCTTTTACCCATGTGATCTGGTACTTTGGCATTCGCATGTCTTTTGTAAAATTACTAATAAACTTCGTACTAAGTCCATCCGTACATTTCGAGTTAAATAAAGTATCAAGTCCACTTTCATTCATAATTCATTTTATATTGTTGTACCACGTAACTATCCTTATGATTTCGTGAAAAACTACAGTCCCAAGCATATATCCGTGATGGGTTCTTTCCGAGTACATATTTACAATACGACACTAAAGCTTTTATCATCTTACAATGACTTCGGAATTACATATATAAATAAACAGCATCGACAGGATGTAGGACCTTGAGTTAACATATTTTTTGTTATTGAAAACTCATTTTTAAGAATTAATCTAGGTATTTACTCGTCGGCAGTCTAAATAAATTTTTATTGATGTTTACCTCAGACAATTATAATATTTCACACCCCATTAAAATGACGTTTTGTCTGTTAGATTGGTACCAAAGTGTTTCCGTTTCCTGAGGATACGACCTTGTAAAAGATGGCATCTAAAAAAGGTTTGTAATTACCAAATGGTACATGCTAAATTAAAAAAGAAAGCAATCATAGAAATTAAATATCTAAAAATGTATAATAAACTATAAGTTGATTTATACGAAATTAAGGACATTTAGTTTGATTGACAATTATTTATAAAGACCAGATGCGTAACATGTAAACCATTACAGTTCAACAGTTCAAAAAGGAAATACAATGGCATGAATAAATCTAGTACAACAATGTTGATAAAACAAACATAGCAAACATGCACTAGTTTGTTTATGATAGGCAAATTAAAAGTGTCGGGCAATTTCAACGTATATGCGAGCGCTCACCTGTCCCTCTAACCTGCTACATTAATGAGTCATAAAATCGATACAAAGCGCTCAATCAAATAACGCTTCAATCTTTTTAAATGCTGAATATTTAATAATTACTTTTCTATTAGAAGTCAGTTTGGTTTAATTTTTAAAATAAGCTAGATAACACCGTTGATGTATTATTGACTTGTCACGTTTTTACATAGACCTCATTTTAAAACTTATAAATTAATTGTATAAAAGCAATTTACGAAAAACAAATATGACAAGATCTAAGCCAACGACAATCACTAAACTACATGATCATAACTTTGGACAGACACATTATGCATTGAATCTAAACCCTCTCTTTTAAATGGGACAGTGGAGTCGCAGCACAGGAACAAACTGTAGAAATTAGTTGCAATTTTCTTCAAGAGACCGGAACGAGGAACACACCCTTCCAACATAAAACAATGCAAACAGGGCACCGAAATCTGAGTACTCGTAGACACTGAAGGCTAGTTCAAAGCCCATTACAATTATTTGATAATTATTGTTCTCCGACGACTAAGGTATCAATAAGAACAATGGATTGGTATCAAGATGTCATAAAAAATCAGAAACGAATAACATTATCCAATGCTAAAATATATGTTCATTATATGGACTAGACGATTATTCTACAAATTGTAAAAATTGACACTAAAAATTAATTATAGTCAAACAGAGATACTATCGTGTATATTTGTTGCAAACTAAGAATTAAATGAGAATGAACAGGAGATTTGTAACAAATTTAAGTAGCACATGTAAATTTGATTGATCGATTACCACGTATTTATAAATATCACATAAAATATCAAAGAATATTTATGATACGTTTTATTTATAAAAAAAATGTGAAAGTGTTTTAATACCCATAAGATTATAAGCGATTACTTAACTATTACTAATTACAAAGAAAGAGGCGTTTTATGAAACTATTTGATATTAAACCTTAAATCTTCATAAAGTTTAAATATTGTTTTCTCTTTACGCCTTTCCCTATTTGTATGTTCAGAAGTAAGATACTGTATAGAAATTTTTACATTAATGGAATAATTAAATAGAGATAAATAAACAGATCTATCTGGTGATACAATGTTATGTAAAATGGAGAAATGATTGGCATAAATGTAGATTTCAGTGCAACAATAGCAATAGAACTAGTACATTATCAACCTTTCTTAATTAATATGTATTGTACATAACACTCTAACAACACTGTTACCGATAATAAACACGTTAACGAGGATAAAGAATGTGTATCTGTTTCATATGTTCTTTAAACCATGCAACATGCACTAATTATAAGAATATTTGAACATCATACTGAGAAAAAAAGAACAGAACTTTTAGAGCAATGAAAGGAATATATCAAAGTCACACAAACGCATCTGAGTTTTTAAAATTGTGTGAATAAAGTGTACAATAATCATAATCATTATCATTTTAGTCAGCTAAACAGTATCACTTGTGGAAAATGATAATGAGTTTCATAAATAACGAATGTGAATTAAATATCGCTTTATATCAATCAGAGTTATTTCAATGTAATTGAATTCTGTGTGTGTTATGATTGTTCCGAACGCATTCTTCTTTGCGTTCATACCTAAACATGCCGTTGTCAACTGTTAACAGCTGGCTTTTTAAGCTTTCTAAATGCTTCAAAATTCAAAAGTGGTTTGTTATAACTAATTAAATGGAATTAATAAAGGCAACAGTACTAAACTGCTGTTCATAAGACATAAATCGATTGAGGGAAAACAAATCCGAGTAACATACATGAAACCGAGGGAAACATATAAAATATAAGTGGAAAACTCTGGAACAACACTACATACATTTCCTGCGTCCAAAGCGCTTTTCTGAAATAACCTTTATCAGGAACATAGTCAAATATTTAAAGGCCAAGGTTGTAACGAAACTGAAAAAGGACGAGAAGCTATATAATCAAAAGGATCTAACAAGAAAGTAAAAACCATTCACACTGGGGTAAAGCTAATGACCATAACTGCACTCACGGTCATCCCAAGATGTCGGATGAAAAATTAGGTCAGTATCTGTATTGTCTGTTTAAGTGTTTCTATATCATTTTCTTTACATTGATATGATGTAAATTTACAAAAGATCCACACTGAAATCACTAATTACTACCGAGCAATGTGCATGAAACAGGAATTTCAATTTGAAAAAATCGCCCAGACGACCGTAAATCACAATCAAAATAACCGTAACAGAATCAGCGATTCATAACCGTAAGATGACCGTAAACTGTAACTTTTAAAGGATGATCGTTCTCACCCCATATGGAATTAACTGACCCCATATATACCGTATTACAGCACTAGCACACTATGTAACTAATAATATCCGCTAACCGATCCCCTATTGAGACAAACTCAACAAAAAGCTATGAATACAAATACGGACATCTCTTAGAATTGACGGTCATCATTCAAAAGTTACGGTTATCCTAAAAAAAATTACCGTCCGCCTTTACAAATCACGGTCATCCTTTACAAGTTACGGTCATCTGCTAACCAATCGCGGTCATCCTTGTTATATGTTACGGTCATCTTGAAAATATTTCGATGATGATTTACGGTCATCTGAGCGATTTTTTTCAAAAAGAATTTTCCGTTTCATGCACATTTCTCGGTAGTAATTTGTGATTTCCGTGTGAATCTTTTATAAATTTACATCGTATCTATGTATGCTATGTAAAGAACATGAAATAGAAACACTTTTACAGACAATACAGAAACTGACCTAATTTTTCATCCGACATCTTGAGATGACCGTGAATGCAGATACGGTCATCAGAATTACCCCAGTGATTCAGGTACCTCTTAAACTGAGGGACTTGAAAATTCGGTTTCATAATTTATTAACGGACGATTTTTTTTTAAATTGTTAAAAATCATGAAAGTCCCAAAATAATGACTACTGATCTGAAACTCATCATTGACCAAACCAATATGCCACGACTTCGTAACGCAATGCACATTTTTCAAATACATGATTCGTAAAACATGTTTCGTTCGATACGTGAATATTTAAAAACAAAAATCTCTTACAAAACCAAACTCAGAAAATCTGATTGCACGAGACAAAATGACTTATGCTGAATTCTGATCGAGAAATCAATCAAGCGAATTCATCAGCATGTTCCTATAATGAAATATGTTTCCTGATTGTATGTATATACATAAAGACATTTTACGGTTCTGATGTCTTCCATGACACACACTGACAACTATCAATTATACTAATCATTGTCCAGCGCGTCCAATTTTCAATATTGCCAGGACTTAGCTTGTGAGACCTATCAGACAGTTTTATGGATAGATGCATTGTTAAAAACTATAATGAATGCGACTCCTTCATCACTTTGACTTCTCCGTTCTGCGCAGTAGTTTTATTGTATAGATGGAATCGTCAAATTAATTGAATAAAAGAATACTTGTGAAAGTGCTATATTTCATATGATTAGTATAGTTAAATTTGTCGATAGTCAATGCTTACTTTTGGAATTGGCTCTTCTATTAATCACTTTATTGTTTTATACGATGATCTAGTGTAAATTCAGTTATTTTTACTGGAATTGATAAAAAAAATACGAAAGGTATACCGTTTTTAACATGCGTGTGATTTAATTACTAGGTATGTCGATACTAAATAGATAAGCTTTATTGAGAATCGGCATATACTGACAAGGACATAACATAATTAGTCCAGTCAAAGTAAGATTTAACCTCAAACTAATTGCAACAGAAAATGTTTTAGTCCTAATCTATAGCATTATGCCCTTTATATACACAGAAAAAAGTCCCATAAAATCTAACTTGAGGAAAACTCAAAATCAGTATTTTTAATTTCCTATGTAAATTAACATTGGAAGGGGAGATAAATCTTACAAAAATGAGTCTTTTTGGGTAAGTTTTTGGTAGTTTTTCTTGAAATTTATGTAAAGTATGATACTTTGATTGGGTTTTAAGTTTATATTTGACTAAATTATATAATCTTCTGCTCATGAAATGTACGAAACCAAAGTGTAATGGGTATTTTTATTTTTTTCATGCATTTTTCATTAAAGAAATTGCAAATTTAAAGCTTTACAACTACTTTGAAAAATTAATGTGACAATTTGGTATTGTTTATATCTGTATATTATATTATTTCAGCAACTTACTCATCTAAAGAAACTTTAAACCACAAAAAGAAGAATACATGCTTAATTATTTTTTATCCAATTTGAGATTCTTTACCTTGATATGTTGTAAAATTCAATAAATGATCAACTAATGAATTACGAAATCTAGATTAAAGCTTGATAAAAGATATGAAAACACCTTTAGAGTTGTTTGTAATACTCTAGAGACCGCTAAAAAATCAAGAATCAATACATTCTGATGAATAGAAACGGTAAAGTTATAATTTTGTATCAATTTTTAATGCAAATCTCCATAGGAATTTTAAAAGGTGATTTTTTTAGTCTTCCTCAAGTTAGATTTTAGGGGACTTTTTTCTGTGTATATTTGAGGTATTAAGCTAAAGATTTAAACTTAAAAATCTTCTGTTGCAATTACTTTCGGGTTAGGGTCAAATTTATGCTAGATTGACTGGACTAAATCTCTATCGAGCTTTTAACCGACATAAATAGCAATGTTTGCAGCAGAAATATCGGCCAGCCAAAAGAATCAAAGCGTATATAAAATTAGCAATTCTAACATGACGTCCTTCAAACGCGTTGACTACTCACCCGTGTTAAAATATGAATATATTACCTGGGCTGTTCCTATCGTACTCCCAAGTCATATACTTTTTTATGAATGAGATTCCCGACGTCATAGAACGATGACGTTAGAATATAAGCATTTTACGGGAAAATACACGCTTGTGAAACCGAAAAACATCACAACAAGCGACCGTTAAAAAACGATGCTGATATGTGTTATAAGCCATATTTTGTTTTATACATTTAAGACATATAAGGTAAATTGTCATTTAAATACTTTATTGTGAATATTTTAAGCATGTCACTTATTCAGTTTACGCCAATTTGATAGTGCATTTATTTATGGGAACGGCAAGTATTTACCTAGAGACAACATATTCTACGAGTATTTTAACATATAGAAAGTCATTTCATTTAGACATATATCTAAAAGAGACAAGACATTCTAGTAAGTCCTTTTTTACGGAGAAAAAACAGGCAGAATCGTCGGCATTCACTTTCTTATCACCATCTATTACTTACAACGTAATTGGCCTTCTAGCAAGGACCGAAAGCAGTTGAAGTAAGATAGTCGATAACAATTTACTTTTGGTATTCAACCAATGATGGAAACTAACCGTCAATATGAAAGATATTTGTTAGATCTTAAAGTTTTGGTAAAAAACGAAAACGATAATCGAAGAAGTAAAAAGTGGGCTAGACGAATAGTTGTTCTTGAACGTCTTTTGCAGTTGGTGAAGGTGAAACAGCTTCCGGTTGTAATACGACACATTGTATGAGTATAGCGGGAGAAGATGACATAGAAGATAAATGTTAATGAGTGCTTACGGAGATGTCTGATAGGGACCATCTTATTCTTATACATAGACACTGTTCCGGAGATAACAGCAGCGCGTACAGAACATGGATCAGTTGCTTTCCAAATTATAAATTCTTGATTTCTCACTTTCTAGTACTGGAATATAATTACTTTAAACACCAAAAAATGTCTGCAACATGAATATCGATGATATGATTATTGAAATGGATGCTCCTTATCTACGTAGTAAAGGACGAAGAACAAGTTGTCTATCCATTACTTACGTCATAGCAAGAAAATTATTCAAGTGGTGACTCCACGAGGTGGCTAATACAACTTCAAACGTTTGGTACAGCAACAGAATCTGTCAAAGAAAAGAGAGGGGAATGTTTAATATGCCGGTTATAAACAGGCAAACATGATAATGAAGAATATTCCAAATAACAGGGGTTTCTCTCAAATGTGATATAGACAGCCAAACTGCATGATTTGAGATATATAACATATATTTCAATAGTACATCATTGAAGCCATCCCTTCGAACGTTTGACGAACACCATCCTGATTTGGTTCAGTGTTTTAAACATCTGTGGTACAGATAACCACGGATTCTTTTCTCACTTGTAATAGACACAATCCCATAATTTTTTCCTCGATTCACAAAACACCAAATGTATACCTGCTATGTGCAACACTGCGAGTGCAAAATATCGAACAGAATCTGGTTACCCTATTAAATTTTCTGAGATCAACACCGGTTCTTGATGGGATTGATCAGTCTTCAGTTTTCCATGTAATGTTTTTTTTTGTGAAATTGAGAACTGTTGATTGTCTTCTAGACGTTATTCGTTTTTGACCATGGCATTGTCGAATTGTCGTCGACAAATGTTTTTAAATTGTCCCGTTAGTTACTTCTTGCTCTTTGTTATCACAATGAATTATGCATCTCTTTTTCATGTACTTTTTTGTATTCAGTCTTACCTCAGTTTTGTTTTCGAGGTTATTAAAGATATGAAGAAGACCTATCTGTACTATCATTACTGTATTTCAAATTAACCGTAAAACTTCTGTTGATATATGTGAGTGGAGGATATATAACATATCTAAAAAAAAAAAGAAAAAAAGACGTATTATAATTTACTTGACCTATGTCATGCATAAGATGTATGTACCTGAAACTATATTGCACATTTAACGGTCTACAGCCAATATAAAGAACAAATCTGCTGTTTAAAGCTTAATTAAATTATAGCGCACAATAAGAGTATTCTGAGATTATAGTCGTGATGCTACCTAAGGCATTTCTATGTTGTGAGAATAAGTTGTCTGGCGTTACTTTTGTTTGCGTTACAGGATATGTTTATAATTAATAAAGTACATTTCCTCTTCCTCTTAAATTTATTAAACTTCAACCGTTTGTTATTCAATTAAATGATTTGCTATATATATTTTAAACAAGATAAAAGAATATGTGGTATGACTGCCAAAAAGACAACTCTAAATCAAAGTCATAATTTTTAAAAAGTAAAATCACAAAAATACTGAAGTCCAATAGGAATTCAAAAAGAGGTATCTAATCAAATGGCAAAATCAAAAAGATCAAACTCATCAAACGAATGGATAACAACTGGCATATACCTGACTTGGTATAGGCCTTTTCTTGTCTATAAAATGGTGGACTAAACCTCCTTTTAAACCTAGCTTAACCTCTCACTTGTATGACAGACGCATCAAATTCCATTATATTGACAACGATGTGTTAAGAAAACAAACAGACATAATAGGTAGAAATGTCAAAAATAGGGGTACAACAGTCAACAATGTATTATATTCTTAAACACTATAAAAAAAATTATTTAACCATTGTAGCTCAAAGTACGGCCTTCACCACGAAGCTTTGACTTACATCGAACAGCAAGCTATAAAAAGCCCCAGACATGACTAGTGTAAAACCATTTAAACAAGAAAACCAAAGCTTAATCTATATCAAAACGACAAACGATAAACACTTGTACACCCTATGAAAGGGATAACAGGAAAAAACCCACCGCAATCATCAAAGAGCCAGAGTACGGACAAGACAAACAACAATAACAAACACATTGAATTGATAAATTGACTGAGTATATAATGTGATTTTTTTTGGAAGATAGTATATACTTTTTTCAGTTAATTTTCTGCCATAACCACTACCCGTTTGGTGCGCCAAATAATTTATTTACATATCTAAAAGTACACTCATACTTTGGAAATAAGTCATCGCTTGAACTATTATGATTCATAAAAGTTCATTTTGTAACTTGTTGTTTGGTCAAATCTACGTAAGCTTTCTGATATCAAAAGAAATTTTACAACATTAGAAAAAATCATCAGTCATCAATACTTAAATAAAAAAAAATAATGTAACATTACTTGTTGATCAAGTATTTTTGGAAATCTCTCTTTGATGTATACTTAACACTATCATTTAAAGTGTAACTGTATGAATTCTAGTTATCCAATATTTGCACTTGATGTTCGGCAAATGCACAAAGCTAATTACACGCGTATTGAAAGCTTTTCAGTTATGATACCTGAAATATAAATGAAATCCAATTAATTGTTTCAATTCACATATATACATACAATAATTGCATTTATACTAGTGCAATTGTAAGTTGTATGAAATAATTAGATATGGTTTGATTAAAAATGGCTTGATTTATCAGATCGGCACGATCGCAAATAACTGCTGATCTAAGGATACTTGCAGTCACCAAAAGCTAGTTCGATTCCAAAAATAGATTATAAATAAATCATGTGCCCCAAACTCCAGTATCAACCTTGTGCAAATCCATTAATACAAAATATTGAAGGTGACAATTTTCTTTTTTGGAGAAGCACAATTGGTACACATGGGACTATTCACAAATAGTAAAATCACAAAAATATAGAACTCCGAGGAAAAAGTCCCGATTAGTAATCACATGGCAAAATCAAACGCTCAAACATATCGATAGGTTTTATTGTAAAAGCGTACTTACATGTTGTAAAGTAAAAATATTACAACTGTTTCATTACAGAAGTCATATATGTCAACAGAGACCACGAAAAGTACTGAATTTATAAAAGACAGGTTTTCTTACTATATGAAAATAACGAATGCCATCATTATCATATGCTCTTTTTCAAACGTTAATTACACATTCTTTAGTTTTATTAATAAAAGGTGCTACATAAACGCACATAATGATTCCTAGTAGAGGACTAACATAAAGCCAAGAGAAAACAATATTTGAAGTTTTTTTTTAAGTTGATGTACTAAGTAACCAATGTGTAGGTAATGTCAGATGTTCAGAGGATGCCTGTAGCAGAGATGTTGTAGTCACAATTGTTTACCATTCGTTTCTGTGGAGTGCAAGACAATGATGTAAAGAGAATGTATTTCATCATGTTTAAGAACTTCCGTGTAGTATTTACGTCTTACAACTACCATATGATTGGCTTATTTGTAGGTCTGTATAAATACAAAACGCTTTGCAAGGTGTTGAAATTGTAATCCTTGAAATGTCTATACTAACTTCTTTTTTGTTATTAATCCCTAAATTGTTTTATGCATTTTTATTGGCAATTGTATCGAATAGTTCAGTTAACTTATTATTGCATCATGATTGGGGCTAAGAGTATCTGTTCAAGTTTTGAAAGCCGTTTCTAAGTTGTTAAAGAAGTCAATATTTACTCTAGAATATAATTGTAATTTATGTTTTGAAAATTTTGTATTTAATAACTTTTAAAAAAAACCATTCTTTTTGCTTTTATACCGCAGTCATGAGTTATTTAAAAAAAGATGAAAATAAAAACAATCGAAAACTAGAGGATCTAAAGAGCCTGTGTCGCTCACCTTGGTCTATGTGCATATTAATCAAAGGACACAGATGGATTCATGACAAAATAGTGTTTTGGTTTTCGTGATTTGTTTGTAGATCTTACTTTACTGTCAATCTTGCTGCTTACAATTATCTCTGATCTATAATGAACTTGGCCCAGGAGTGACAGTGTAAAATAGTTTGTAAAAATTTACAAACATTTACAAAATTTATGAAAATTATTAAAAATTTACTATAAAGGGCCATTATTCCTTAAGGGGTCAATAGACCACTTAGGTCATGTTGCATGTTGACTTATTTGTACAATGTAGTTCCTTCGTTGTTGTACATTAATTCTGTTTACAGTTTATCTCTATCTATAATAATATTCCTGATAATAACCAAATGCTGCAAATTTTTTCTTAAAATTACCAATTCAGGGGAAGCAACCAAACCACAAGTTGCCAGACTGGTCTGAAAATTTCAGGGCAGATACATCTTGCCCTAATGAACAATTTTAAGCCAGTAGATTTGCTCTAATGCTTTGGTTTCAGAGATATGAGCCAAAAACTGCATTTTACCCTATGTACTATTTTTAGCCATGTCGGCCATCTGGTTCCGCGGGCGGGGTCATCGGACACATTTTTAAACTAGATAAAGTTTGGTTAAATTTGTCTTAGTAGTTTCAGAGGAAAAGATTTTTGTAAAAGTTAACGACGACGGACGCCAAGTGAGCTATAAATAAGGTTTGGAATAAACTTCATTGAGAGATCTAGAGAACTCAACATTATAATCAATCATTTTTCGTAATTTATTCAAAATGCTTTCGGCTATTTTCTACTCTTTTGTCGGGTTGTTGTCTCTACGACACATTCAAAATATTCATGCTCCATTTCATTTTAAACAGCTTACATTAAAAAAAGGTTTTGCGTTTAAACACAGACTGTTTATACACAAATTCTTTTCTGTGTTTTCTGTTTATACACAAAACCTTTGTCATGTGAGCTGTGTAAAATTAAACTGAGAATAGAAATGGTGAATGTGTCATACAGTAGACAAATGAATTCGTACATGAGATCGTTCAAGTTTTTCCTTATGCGAGGTTTGACGTCCTCGTGCGCTAGAAAATACTCGAGCAGTTCATATGAAATATATCTATTTTCCGAATATCATGGTATCAATTTCATATTAAAGTACAACGGAAATAGCTCGTGAATTATCAAATTAACAAAGATGTGTGCGGATGATTTCATTAATGTTTGCTTCATTGATCATATAAGATCAGCCTTATAAGTCAATCGTTATCTTTCTAACTTTAACTAATTAACACTTAACATTATAAAGTTGTCTCCTTCATTGTAAAGTATCATGCATTTCCATCAAAACTATTTATCGCTCAGAAATATTTGTTTAAATTGATTTTAACGATTTTCACCAATGTTTACAGCATTACTTACATTTGTTTTCTTGAGGATTGCAAATCCTCGTTTTGGTTTTGCAAAGTTATTGTGCACTTCATTTTCGCCAAAAAAAAAAAATCGTTCAATTGCGCTGTTAAACAAATTTCTTTTGCGCCAAAATCCAATATTGCATGTGCAACAAAGTTCAAATGAGGGCGATGTGAAAAATAATGGGCAACCATACTGCCTTCAATACATAAAAAAACAACATACTGTTTAGTGGGCTCAAAACGGTTTCGACAATGTCAATCCTCTGACATCAAATCCCCCAGTTTTTGGTGGGGTTCGAATTACTTAGTCTTTACTTTTCTATGTTGTGTCTTATGTACTATTATTTGTTTGTTTGTCTTTTTCTTTTTTAGTCATGGTGTTGTCAGTTTATTTTTAATCTATGAGTTTAAATGTCCCTCTGGTATCTCTTTTCTGACTCCTCAAACATTTGCATGCGAGTACTGTATAATTTAAATTTAAGTGACTCTTAAGTTTTATATTAGAAATAAGTATGAATTCACTCAAGTGGGGATTTGTTTAAAAACATTTTTTTAAAGTTATACTAATGAACATTTTACTTTTTTGTTAAACTTGTATGTTACCAATAAAAATGGTTCGAATGTAGTTTTGTGGCAAAGGAAAGATTAGATTTAGTGAAAGTTGGAGCAAATTTCATGCGCCCATAACATTCATCAGAGTTTCAGATGTTATAACCACAAGTTATTGTATATATATATATACACACATAGATTGAAAGGGGGGCCTAGATAAAATGTAAGTGTACTTGTATTGTTTAAATCTGTATTCTCATTGTTTGACCTCATGATGTAATTAATGAATCCAACGAATAAACTATAAATCAAAATCACTAAAGAAATTATGTTTTATTTGGCTGTAAATTTGTCATGGCATTTATTGCAAGAAAGAAACACAATCAACTTGTCAATCAAAACTTGATGACGATTGAATTACTGAAGGGCGATCCAGCAGTAACAAAGTTATATCAGGAGCCACTGGGTAGTCCATAGCAGCTTAAAGTAAATTCCGCCTGTCCATTCACAATACAAAAAAGCTCCAAACTCAGTCTGTTATATATGCCATGACGCTGGTTCTATAATCATTCTTCCAAAACTGAAACGATAAATGAAAAGCAGCAGAAAATATTCATAATGGGGAAAAGGGAGGGCGGGTAAATTCTATAGCTTTGGTCAAGCTCCGTGTAAGGTTTGAATTCAAATGACCAAACCACACGAGGTAAATTGCACGGACTAACATTTCGCGGGCTAAACTAATTAGCATATTAAAGTGACCAGTATAAAATGAATCGAACACACCGTCAATTTAAATCAATAATAGGCATACCAAGTTATATAATTACAATAACTGAATTTAATTATTATTGAATTAAATTCTATTATTGTATATATATATATACACACATAGATTGAAAGGGGGGCCTAGATAAAATGTAAGTGTACTTGTATTGTTTAAATCTGTATTCTCATTGTTTGACCTCATGATGTAATTAATGAATCCAACGAATAAACTATAAATCAAAATCACTAAAGAAATTATGTTTTATTTGGCTGTAAATTTGTCATGGCATTTATTGCAAGAAAGAAACACAATCAACTTGTCAATCAAAACTTGATGACGATTGAATTACTGAAGGGCGATCCAGCAGTAACAAAGTTATATCAGGAGCCACTGGGTAGTCCATAGCAGCTTAAAGTAAATTCCGCCAAAATTACAAGTTGAGTAACTAGTTGCACAACTTGTAATCCGCCATAAAATTTACCGCATGACAAATTTAACAGCAAGAATCAACATCAATCAACTTCAACATCATTATCAACTTCGATGTCATTATCAACATCATAATCAATTTCAACATCATTATCAACTCAACATCATTATCAACTTCAACATTATTATCAACTTCAATATTATCAACTTCAATATTATCAACTTCAATATTATCAACTTCAATATTGTCAACTTCAATATTATTATCAACTTCAATATTATCAACTACAACATTATTATCAACTACAACATTATTATCAACTTCAATATTATCAACTTCAATATTATCAACTTCAACATTATTATCAACTTCAATATTATCAACTACAACATTATTATCAACTTCAACACAAACATCAAAAACTTCAATATCAACTTAAATTCAATACTTTGAACTTCATTCAATTGATATTCATGTGGCAACATCAACATAAACTTCAGCTAAAATGCAATACTGTCAACATCTAAGCTATGTTATTCATTGTAAGGGAAAACCAAACAATGAGGAAATTTAAAGAAAATATATACATAACATTTTCAGAGCTCCTTGAATCTGATTTAGGAATACACCCAACTATCTCTAATCCAAACGATGCACATATAAGCTTAATATGACAGCTCCTATAACAATAAAAGAGCCAATTACCCAAATATCATTCAGGTACCCTGAAATAAAGTGTTTCAACTATACAATGCAAGGTTTGTTTTTGCATAACCTTTTTTAAAGTGTATGAAAATGTCCATCGTCTTTGTGTCTCAGCAATGTAGTCCGACATCAACCGGACAGGACAAATTGAAGTAGTTTATTCTTTTCCAGAATTGTCGTTACTGAATTACCCAGCTGATCTGTTTGCTAAGAAGGAACTTTTATAATAACTTAAGTGACCCTGAATAAGCATCAAATTATATCTTGGATCGTTTTACAATAAGATTTTCATTAAAATTTGAATTTGCAATTACTCCAAAACTAAGAAACCCAAAATTCTAGCTGAAAATGAAGCTTTGAATAAACATGTTTCATATACTGAATAACAAA
Organism: Mytilus edulis; assembly: GCF_963676685.1. Classification (NCBI taxonomy): domain Eukaryota; kingdom Metazoa; phylum Mollusca; class Bivalvia; order Mytilida; family Mytilidae; genus Mytilus; species Mytilus edulis. The sequence goes on along the minus strand of NC_092344.1, from coordinate 38,786,243 downwards.
CTAAATTAAGCGCATCTAAAAGTCTAGTTAATATACCAATAGTAATAGGCTTACGACAGACGTGTCGCTTATGTCACTGAGCATCTTTTGAACAATAAAAGAATGAGTGTTGTCAAATAAACCATTGATCTTATGATTAAACCTAATGCCTGAAAGGTACGCATTCCCAGTGGAATAAGAATATTCATCTTTAAACATGTCAGCTACTATTAACTAAATGTGAAACGGGGCATGGCCATACGTCATACAGGTTTAGTTTATGTTTAAAGTTTTGAAATTAATTTAGTCCATTTGATACGTAAGCCAAGTATTTGAATAACTCTTGCACTACCGATAAAGAGATTTAAAACAGAACTCGACAACCACTTGTCACTCAAAATATAAGAAATGCCATTATAATTTCTAAAATTATTTTCCAAACACGTAGATTAGAAATAGGTCGATAATAAAAAGGCCCCGCAATTCTACCATTTCAATTCACTCATGATTTTTCCAAGCTAAATTTGGATCTTGTAAAACAGACTTTAATATTTTGCTTGTATGATGTGCTCGAAAACCATATTTAAAACCATTATATAATAAATTTGCCAATATTTTAACGGGGTAGTCAGTCAACATATTCCTTTAAACCGTAGTATTAACAGGGGAACAACCAAAAATACCAAATATCATACGGTGATTGCAAGCTGTAAACAAAATTATAAAATTTGAAATGATTAAATTGCATCCGTGGAACATTTGCCTGCTCACAGGGAAATCTTTAATTATTTATCGAAAAACGAGTATTTGGGTTAAAATTTCCATGTGTATTCAAAAACCTGTTTGACTGCTCTAGCACTGGACTGATACCTTGGTGCAAAATTGTTTGCATCAGGTGCCCTAGGGTAGTTTTAATACCTAGGAGCAGAATAGTCTGAAGTTACAGAACTTCGAGGATTATTCTTGTTATATGAATAATTTGTACAGTACAGCGAAGGATGGAACTGGCTACATCTTATACCTGAATTCATGGCTGTATACACAATTCATACGAGTACAAACGGCCTTAAAATTATAATCGTAGCAAGGACTAATAACTGTGTGAGAAGTATAAGAAGATGTCTGTGGAACATGATTTATGCCTACTGCAATAAACTGAAGCCATAGCTGCCCATCAATGCCGTCCCATGTACGCATATGATCACGAGCTTTTCTAAGTCGAAATTGCATGTCAAATTTATAAACGTTCTCAAAAGGTACACCCCCTTATAATCGTCATGTAGCTAATCAATTCATTTGCCAATTCCGGGAATCTTTGCAATAAAATTTTCATATAATTTAAAAACCCTTCAGTCCACTCACCTAAGTTAGATAATGATTTACTTTTGAATATTTGTTTCTGTCAATTAAAATGTCTCCATCTTCATCAAAACCGAGCACTTTTTTCGGTTGATCAATTTTTGAAACAAAATGTTTTTGTAAAGTAATTGTGCCAAATCAACATATTCTAAATTTCATATTTGGTTTATAATTTTTTTTTGTGGTACAAACACATCAACATCATTACTAGTAGGTATAACTAAAATCTCACCGTTTTGTACAGAATTACGAGCTGTGGGCTGCCCTGGGTGTACACATCCCTGATCAGGAACTTGTTGTTCAGCGGGCTGCAGAGGAAGTTTGAAGTTCAAATGAGTTGTGGTTGTAGAATTGGCTGTAGTGGTACAAACGGCTGTTGTGGTAATAACTGCTGTTGTGGTAATAACTGCTGTTGTGGTTATAACTGATGTGGTGGCAATAACTGATGTGGTGGCATTAATGGCTGTTGTGGTGGCATTAATGGCTGTTGTGGTGGCATTAATGGCTATTGTAGTGGTATTAATGGCTGTTGTGGTGGTATTAACGGCTGTTGTGGAATGATTATATTTTGTCTTACAATTTCAGCTCTCTTTGGGCGAAGCCTTCTGTTTACCGGTAGCTTTATTTGATTTTGCCTACGTACAGCACAATTTGGCAGCACCCTCTCCCCTTTTCCTCTTGGCATACTGGCTTAAACAAATAATTACAATGTTAGTCAATGCATTAGTAAAATATTATATCATTTGTCAATGTTATATCCCTTAATCAAACAATTCAATCAATATTGAAATACAAATATTTCAATTTTTACCATTGACTAATTAGTATTAAGATACAATGGCAATAACCAAAGTAGAAAAAGCCGCAAATGCTTGATTGTGGCTGTCAATGTCCAGTGGCGTGGCAGATATTTCAAGTATACTCATAATGATAATATCATATTGATAACGAAAGTCATAAAATAAAATAATTATTGTATCTACCGAATATCAATTGAAGTGGCCTTCGTTAATGAGAAATATTCCTATCCTATAATCGACTATAATACATGAAAACTATGAAACAATTAAATCGAAAAGTATATATATTTAAATAGTCAACTAACATCCTTGATGGCTCGCAAAAGTTTACAAAAAGAAATGATTCATTAGGTACGGAAAGTGATTTTTTTTTTTTTTTTTTTTTTTTTTTTTTAAATCAACTGATCTGAGAAAACTTGACCTCATTTTAAAGGCATTGTGAAGTCAGACATTTTCAAAACAGTTTCACTTTTATCAATACACATAATAACAACGAAGAAATAGCAAATTTTCAAAATGGTAATTTTTTACTACTCTGGAAAAACTGTTGCCTCTTTAAAAATTAATAATATATATATATATATTTTTTTTTTTAATCATTTGAGTTATAGCTTTTTTTTTATTTTGCTTCTTTTACATCTTGTTAGTCAATTTCAATCCTCCATATTAAGTTTTTTGGTCAAAATAGAAGCTTAAAGCATGAAAATGTCAACCACTCTCATGAAATTCTATCGTCCAAAGTCACAGAACATGACGATTTTTGTTTATTCCTTTTTTTTTCAGAGCATCAGTTGGTATATTGAAAATGTAAAGTAAAACTTTATTAACATTTGAATCTAAAGAAACAAAATATGAAATATTACTCTTTATATACAAATGTATATGTTTGTGTGTGTGTATAAAAATGATGTGGTATGATTGCCAATGAGACAACTCTCCACAAGAGACCAAATGATACAGAAATTAACAACTATAGGTCACCGTATAGCCTTCAACAATGGGCAAAGCCCATACCGCATAGTCAGCTATAAAAGGCCCCGAAATGACAAATGTAAAACAATTCAAACGAGAAAACAAACGGCCTAATTTATGTACAAAAAATGAACGAAAAACAAATATTTGTAGGACTCTAAAGTGCGATGGGGACGCTAAAGTGCGTTGGTCCCGCTAAAGTGTGATGGTCTACGCTAAAGTGAGATGCTTCCATACGCTAAAGTCCGATGGTCTGCTAAAGTATGGACGTAAGAAACGCAGTTTGATTATGACGTTAACAGTCGTTTATAAATACAAACCAAAAATGCACATGCCGTAAGATGAATTAAAAATATTTGATCAACAACATATTTTTTAAACTAAATCAGTGTCTATGACAGTATTTCAACCCTAACTGTGATTTGTCGGCTGAAGCAAATGCGTTTTTTTTGTGCTGAAAGAAGGATCTGTGTCCTGCACCCGACCTGGCATTTTACAAATACAAACTAGAATACACATAGCTTTCGTGTGTCCTGTTTTTATTGGAAGCGAACGAATCCAATTATATCATTGTTTACGTTGCAGTTTATTTTGTGGTCCCCGTTAAAATATTGTCGATTTAATAAAAATTAAGCGTAAATAATAAATTGTCAGCTAAACATAGTTTGTACATTGTAGGAAATTATAAAATGTATTTGTACTCGTTACAAAGAGTGAGAAAGCTTAGCGAATATTGCATTTTTCTCGAATTTATATGAAAAGCTTGTAGAAATAAATATGACTTATTCCAACATTTTGTATTTGTAATTTACAATGACGACTGTAAAAAAATGGGGCGTTTAGAATATTGACGAACTGTATGAACGTTAAGCTACGCCAATTATCTTTAAAAAAAAAGCTACGCCAATTATCCAAATATTTCTAAATACGCATGACTTGTTAAAAAATTATTAAACAGGAAATACAATATTTTGTTCCTACCTAAATATTTTTTAGCAATTATTACGTGGTTGGTCTTCTATAAACAATCACTTAATCCTACAGTCGTACAGGAAATTATAAAGCCTACATGTATCACATATGTTATACCTTTGCATACTTTTTTTTGCAAAAACACTATTTTCAAAATTCTATGTACTTAAGCGTTTAAATCCCTCGACCCTTACCCTATTGGTGCATGACAGTTTGGTGTGATATACCACCGTACTTAAGCAAACAAACAACTATCGCAATTTAGCGTGAGACACCATCGTACTTTAGCAAACAATTAACCATCGCACTTTAGCGTGAGACACCATCGTACTTTAGCGTAGACCATCGCACTTTAGCGTGACCATCGCACTTTAGAGTACCATCTCACTTTAGAGTCTTACATATTTAACACATCTACAAACGAAAACCACTGAATTACAGGCTCCTGACTTCGGACAGGCACATACATACAGAATGTGCATGGTGGGGTTAAACATGTTAGCAGGCGCCCAATCCACCCCCCCCCTTTGACCTGTGACAGTACAACATAAGAACAAACTATAAAAATCAGTTGTACCATGAGAGACGAGAAAAGTTTTGAAATATGTCATCTGTCTTTGTACTGTCATGATAGTTTTAGAATGTTCCCTTTTCATTAACATTTAATGAAATATTCTTATTCTTATATAGCATGTATAGTGAATGCTTATAAATAAAGATAAACAACAACCTTTTAGCAATTATTCTACTGGACTAAAATACCTTTTGCACTGAAAAACAATGAAAATAATATAACAATATTCTTATTCCAGAAATTTCAAACAAATAATTATGTCAGATAACTGTATTAAAATTCTTGTATGTATAAAAGTAAAGTAAACTCATCTGTATATCAGTTACAATATTTATGCAGTGAAATCTGTAAACCAATCTCATTCAGGACTGAAGTTCAAAATGCATTGAATGTGAATAGCATTCGTTGCCATACCTAGATTCATAGATTGTTTTTCTTTATGTCCAGTGGCACCTATTTCATGCATATTTAGGACTTAAAGAATTTATATATACATTTATGTTGAAATTAGTATGTGGCTAACTCACCGGTTACTTCGCGCTGCAAGATTTGGATTTGGATTAAGAATAAATAACATGGTAAATGTTCATTAGCGTATTCACTGTGTATCATCGCCACCGGAAATTGGGTACTAACGAAGCGGAGAGAAATAGAAAATAAAGTAAACAAGTTAAGAATTCATTCAATTTAAAGCATTTCCACTCATGTGATGAGGGTGCCGCTTAAGAAATGATTTTCTGATATATAATTCTTTAAATTATTAGGCCGATAAGTACAAAATTAATACAAGATTTTGTGTAATACTCCAAAACTTGCCACTTAGTACCGGAAAATTTTGAGGTCGATCGTCCTCTGTCGCCCCATTCTCAAGATACTGAACTGTTTTTCATTATTTTTCCAGACATGTTTTTAGATTATTATAGTGTGGCATCATATTTACTGAAATTTGTTGTCAAAAAGATGTATTTTAAAGAATATAGACCATAAAAAATAAAGTCTAGGGTACGGCAACTTGCTCGTGTTGACAAATTTACTGTATGGCAACTTGTTTTCAGCTGTACGGCAACTTGCTAATTTTAGAATAGTTATTTATCGTCCTTTCAAAGAAAATAAAGTATTAAGTTCAAATATCTAAGGTTTTTTTTTGGGGGGGTCCCTTTTATATTAAACTGTTTTTGTCCGTTTCAAGGTTTTAATTTGTTTAAAACTGTTGTTTGACTGATAAATTTTAAAAACTGTGAACTGTTTTCGACCCACTGTCTGTAATCGTTTTGTTCAAATTTGCAATGTTGTTAACTGTTTATTTGAAATTGAGATTCCTGTTATCTGTTACTTAATACTTAAAGTGTTCACTGTTTTTGACATTATTTTCTCTGTTAACTGATCTTAACTGTTATTTACAAGAATCACATTAAAATCTGCTGTCCATCTCTTTCTTTACGTTGCTTCCGCAAAGGAGTGTCATAAACAGCATATATGTAACTATACACGTCTATAAAAAAATCTTTGAGTATAGTAAATCCTTGATAAAATTGAGAATGGAAATGAGGAAAATGTCAAAGAAACAGAAGCCCGACCAAATAGAAGAAAAAACCCAACGCAACGAGAAAATTATGCACTAGGGTGGGGTGTCAATTCACAGATAGGAAAAAAACTTAGAAATGACACTCATAATTTTTAAACACCCTCTTTCCCTTTCTTCCTAATAAATAAGGCTTACTATTTGAGTTATGCACGTGTATATTTATGGAAAGAGAATCGTCCATATATTTGATTTCCAATAGTAATAATGGTGAAATATAATCTTTTTTTGTTTGTTTAACCATGACAACAATCAGCATTTATTTTATACCAAATATTGCAAAATCGGGGGTTGAACATGTCACAAAGATCCAAAATTTGGTCCAAAGGAAAATTTCAATCAATAAGAGTGATACCTTTCCTGAAACCATAGACAAATATCTATCAAAAGGTAAAAAAAAATCATATGCATTTCTGCTGGTTTTTTTTCATAAAATTGAAAAGATCGAGCGTCAAATCTTTGTTGAAAAACAATACAAAATTTCTAAATTTATGGCGGTACGGATAGGAACGTATGGACGTTCAAACCGAAAAATGTCTTATAAAACATGCTAAAAACAATCTAAGTGTTCATATAAACCCACTAGGAAGGCTATATTATTATTCAACTATCTAAAAATCAATTCAATTGTACAAAAACTTTCATATTTAGAAAATTCGCCATGGCTATAATGCGATACTACACTTGTAACTGTGTATTGATATACCTGAAGCTGTCTCCTAAGTGATCAATCATTTAACTACAAAAAGGGAGTAGAAGTTCAATGTTTGTTTCTTGAAACATATAAATGAACCAAAATTTAAAAAATGAAATAAATACAAGACTATATACAAATGTAGCAAAGGTTACGGACTCAAGTTGGGTCATGCAGGTGCAACAAATGCAGCAGTGTTAAACATGTTTAGGGATATCTCATGCCCCTCTTTATACGTCTAACCAATGTAGTTATATCTGCCTTCTATTTGTAATGTACCCAAAACGTTAAAAGGAAAGGCCACTTCTTATCCAGCTAAAACTCTGGTCAGTCCTATGATTTTTTATATATGAGATCAGAGTTCTTAATTGGGACTTGGGGATGAAAGAGCGCTTCAACTTGTGACACCTTACATGGTTTTTTTTTCTGATTTATACACTGGTTTTGATGATTTAAAATAAAAATCAGTAAACCTTTGTAATTCCTTTTAATAAAATCATGTAAGCAATCAGTCGTATGAATACCCTGACTGAGATGTAACCATAATTTATAAGAGCCCCCGTCATAAAAAAATAATGTTCGCGCCCTATAGTATTCACTCATTCTATCTGGGTGTTACACTTTCCTACGTCATGACGATAACCCAAGTTTGCTACGACTGATGACATAAAACATTTACTTAACAATATACATAACCAGAAGAAGCCTCCCTTTTGCTGTTTGAAGCATTTTCGATTATTCATGACATAGTCCTTTTTCTTGGAGTCAATCACTCCGTCTGCTTTTCCATCCGTTCAATTGTCTGGCCATGTGTCAATAAGAAAAATATGGTACTTGTGTGTGTATTCTGAAAATTAGTCAGCTTTATAAAAGATTCCTTATGGAGCTTGGCATTTCTGCGACTTTATACAGTGGTTTTCAAACTTTTGAATACATTGAAGATATGCACTTGCCCTTTTCATTGCTTTTGGGTTCGTTTGGAAAAAAGGGTAAATTAAAGTTGCTGTTAACTCTTATCAGCATTTAAAATTTGTTAACTGTTTTTGCCAAAATCGGGGTGTTGTTAACATGTTAACGGACCCCTCCTCCTATCTAATTATGCATTAGATAAAATGCATTAGATAGAAACACCATTTGCTTGACAGCATTTAAGATGTATACAAATGAAATTATTCAAAAAGAAACTGACAAGAAAATTAATTCGAAATGCTATTCACGATTTGTTTCTCCTTACTTTCGATGAAAACAAAGTCTTTTCTTAATTTTGTCTGTCCGAATTCTCGATCCTGTGGTTCGGTGGTTGTCGTTGCTTCATCTCTATCGGATATGTTTTCATAAATTGTTTTGTTACACTGTATATGAGCTAGGCCGTTAGTTTTCTTGTTGAGTCCTTCCACATTTTTCTGTCGGTGCTTTTTATAGCCGACTATAAGGTACGAGTTTTCGTTGTTGAAGGCCGTACGATAGCATATAATTGCTTGCATACACTTTATTTTATCCTGATGGATAGTTATCTTATTTGCTATCATACCACATCTCCACTGTTTTTTTTTATCTATAAAAAAAAGCCAGCACCAACAAAAGATGAATGGACGGTTTATTTTATTGAACTTACACAATTTCAACCTAACAACAAATAAGACAACAGTCGTTAGTAGTATAACGATATATAAATGTATTTAGGATAATATGGTTGAAAAAAACATTTTGGTACAAAATCAAAACGCGGTACGCAACGAGGCCTTCTGAACTGAATTAACGGCATATATTTAATATTATTCCATATTGGTATTATTTTAGTAGGTTTCTCTATATGAATTGGATTTTGAATAAAAAAGCATATTCACCTGAGGAAGTGTTATTCACCGCGCTAAACGTCACGCGCTTTTTCGTGCAACGTTATGGTAAAATGTTTCATGTACAATTTGTTTTGATATATGTTTGACATTAAATACATTTTCTTCTCTCGGAATATGGAATAAAACAATTACTGTCTTTTGTTTCGGTAAATATGGGGTTTAATTGACTTTTGAAAAACTGATATTCACTTCGGCTGTCAAAAGTCAATAAAACCGCATATTTACCTCATCAAAAGACAGTAATTGTATATTATTGTATAGCAATATAATATTTCCCACAGAACGTAACCAAAAGTTAGCGTGCAATAAATTCTAATATTGCACTAGTGCAATAAGTCTTCAAAATTCATGACGTCATCAACGACAAAATCTTAGTTTAAACCAATTTTTACTTTTAAATATTATATTGCTATACAATAAAAGGGTTATTGCATGAATATTGGGGAATATTGTAGAACATATATTGCACTCGCAAGCTCGTGCAATATAAAATTCTACTCGGGACAATATTCCCCAATATTCATGCAATAACCCTATAATATTTGATAGGTAAGACATTTGGTATATTTGTAAGCCTGTAAAGCTTTGATATCAACAAAATATCGTCACTTGATATTATCTAAACAGCGATTAATTTAATCTTAAAATTATAATATATTGCAAGACGCCGTACAGACAAAAGTTGTTATTTTGCAATTCGCCGTACAACGTCCTGCAATTCGCCGTACAACAAACAAACAATGTTTTTGTCCATATTCTTTAAAAAACATGTTTTTGACAACAAATTTCAGTAAATATGATGCCACACTATAATAATCTAAAAACGTGTCTGGAAAAATAATGAAAAACAGTTCAATATCTTGAGAATGGGGCGACAGAGGATGATCGACCTCAAAATTTTCCGGTACTAAGTGGCAAGTTTTGGAGTATTACTCAAAATCTTGTATCAATTTTGTACTTATCGGCCTAATAATTTAAAGAATTATATATCAGAAAATCATTTCTTAAGCGGCACCCTCATCACATGAGTGGAAATGCTTTAAATTGAATGAATTCTTAACTTGTTTACTCTTTTTTCTATTTCTCTCCGCTTCGTTAGTACCCAATTTCCGGTGGCGATGATACACAGTGGTATTAAGACAGTTAAACAATTAGATATAACAACTCGCACAATAAGTATAACCATCTACTCAATTTACACAAATATAAATATAAAATAATATCCAAGAAAAGATTGACAATTTACACAATGATAGAATTTAAATTCAGTTATAACACCAAAGAAAAAGTTCACGACTATTTAAAGCATTTAACAAAGTTAAAATTATTTAAGAAAGAAAAACCAGATTAACAGTTCAAATTGTTGAGCTATTATTTTTTATAAAATGTTGCTTAATTCTAAAACTAAAAAAGAATACTCATCTTTTCTTCTGTGTTTTAAATTCTATAGCTTTGGTCAAGCTCCGTGTAAGGTTTGAATTCAAATGACCAAACCACACGAGGTAAATTGCACGGACTAACATTTCGCGGGCTAAACTAATTAGCATATTAAAGTGACCAGTATAAAATGAATCGAACACACCGTCAATTTAAATCAATAATAGGCATACCAAGTTATATAATTACAATAACTGAATTTAATTATTATTGAATTAAATTCTATTGTTTTTGTTTTCCTAATTGATGGCATCTCCCTACTTGCACAAGGGACAACAAAAAATGAAGTTCCTTCATCAATGGAATGTGCAACTTTCAACAGAGAGTGAAATAAAATATAATGGTTAGTAACGAATGTATTGTGGCCGCTTTAGGTCATTTTGCGTTTTCGCCCTTCATATTTTATAGTGTGAAAAACGGATGTTCTAATATGAAGTGCTTCTTTCGCTTTGTGAATAAACCATGCTCTAAATCCAATAAAATGTGTTTGCACATGCATATATTAACTGCTGCAGAATAATTAATTTTATCAACTTGGCATGCATCTAATATATTTCATTTATTTAAAACACTCCCAAGCTTTTAAATGATGCACATGTTGTTACTAATTCATTTATCATGACTGTAATGTGTTGCAATTCGAAATTGACACATTTGACCTAGATACGACAACCGTTCATTCTGGCTGTTCGAAACTCATTCCTAAACAATCACATTGCAAGTCGTTTGATTGTTTACAAACAAAAACGGGAGTTTCATGGAAGAGCCTACACAAACCCTTTACACTTATACATATCGGACATACAAATTACCTTAATTGTCCTAATCATAATCGAAATAATTGATGCAAGCTATACTTAATTGTAGTTTTAACATGGGTAGGCATTATATACTTAATTGTAGTTTTAACATGGGTAGGAATTATATTCTAGTTACTTTAGCCCTCACTGTCGCTCGTGCAAAATTTATCCCGTATATAATGCCTACATTAATTATTTCTTAAATATTGTCTCTTTCCGATTTCGATTTCGCGTTTTCGACTTCGCTTTTTTGGCGATTTCAAGTTTTCGCTATTTGTATTGTAAGTAAATCAATGCATTTGATGATAACAAAAACAGCAAGCTATGAACATTGGACCGTTTTGGCTATATCTTTAGGTTGAAAGCGCGTGTTTATTAAACTTTTAATACATACGGAAAATGCATTGCATATTATCGGGTTTTTTTTGTTGACTAGTAAATATACATGTTTTGTGGGTAGTCTACCATCACTATGATCTAATAAATTATCAAAGGTACCAGGATTATAATTTAATACGCCAGACACGCGCTTCGTCTACACAAGACTCATCAGTGACGCTCAGATCAAAAAATCTAAAATAGTGTTTAACAAAACACAAAAACAAACGCAAAATAAAATTAGAAAACTAGAAAAGAACTCAACTGATTAAATAATGTTTTATGACCGATAGTCATTAAAAAATATTACAAGTACATTACCAATGGCAAATCCACCATTAGAGTATATTAGTGAAAAAAATATTTGTTGCCATTGAAAATAAGGGAATAATGCATTGACATGTTTTAAAAAAAAGTGTCTTGTTTTCTAATTGTATGTTGTTAAAGGGAGGAATCTGAAATTTAATACATAAAAAGGGAATCGGTTTGTGTCCATCCCCTACTGCCCCCCCCCCCCCCCCTTTTCACACACACACTGAAAAAAGTCCAACAAACATAAATGGTAAATGATTTCCTAAATTTATCAAGAATTCATGTATTATTCTCTTATTTTAGATATGTCAAGTGATTTCAGTTCGATAAAAAAGGCGAAAACGCAAAACAGGAAACGTGAAAAAGCGAAGTCGAAATGCGAAATCGGAAAGAAAAAATGTTAAGCGTTCTCGCCCTATAGAAGGTGAAAGACGAAAACGCGAAAACTCAAATACCTTTACCGGCAACCATGCTATAGGATCCTTTCGCTTAATTTTACAGTATTTGGTCATTTTCAAATTTTCACGCCGAATAATCCTGATCAATTCCCAGAGTTGTCGCAAGGGAAGATTGGCGAAATAACAAATATTTCCGTTAAAGTACTTTGCTAATTAGCCGACATATAATAAAACTGTCTTCTACTTCTTCCTCATCTTTATTAAGAACTAGTTGTCAAGTGCTATCTGAGACAGTCGCTCAAGCCTGATTTGTGAGATAACACCATCATACGGTAGTAGATCAATTGCATAATTTCAGTAGGTTCTAGTGCAGTTCAATCAGTTTTATTTCCCTGCATGGAACTTGTGGGTGTATGCATATATTTTTATGTTGAACTTCATATGTCTGCTTGACCGGTAACCAGACTCAGTTTGCATACAGGAATCAGAAAGATTGACAGATAAGTTGAATGAAAATGAAGCATAAATGCTTTGAAATAACTGAGTACAACTTTCTGTGACAGTTTTAGGCCTTTTCATATACTCGTAAATATTATTGATCTGGTTATTTTTAACATTCAAAGTTTTTCTCATTCTATCATGATATATTATTTCAGATAAAAAACTAAAACTGCGAAATGTTCTTAAAATTAACATTGTACGGGCAGTTTTATTTTGCTGTAAATAGACAGTGTTTTGTTAATTTGCCTTACTCGTAAATGTATGGAAAAATGGCTGATTTGTGATGTTTGAACGTATATCTTTAGGATAAAAGAAATAAGAGTACGGCTTGATTTTTGTAATTTCGGCGTCGACACACTTGTGAGACCTCTCAGTTGATTTTAAATTTTAAGCAAGTAAGACATTGCAAACAACGATTATTTATTGCAAAATAAAAGAAAGAAAAAAATACGCATCTTGTAGGATAAAATATGTACGTTAGGAACTGGAAAATGAATGAAGTTTAAGACACTATCATGATAAAATGCTTCAAAGTCCCTTTGTTCTATAACAATAGATTAAGAGTCATAAAATATACCAATACTGTGATTAAATTCATGGCATACAATTTATCAATTGCACCCTAATGAGAATTAAAAGTAAACGGGAAATTGTTTTGTTACACTGTAGAAATATTTTATTGTCGCGCTCATTCTCAAACTATAAAACGCTGTCAGGAACAATTCAAGTGCTACAAATAAATATAATGCAGACATCCTGCTGATAATTACTTTTGCCAGATATCGCATTTAATACAAATTACTAAATGTTTTTCCATATGAAACGCTGGAAGGACGACAGTCAACATGTCTGTTATAAAGAATCGACGAATACAATACAGGGAGAAAACTATGTCATTTATATTTAAAAGTAACTTGTCAGAATAGTAAAATTGGCCTATTTTAAAATATAATATGAGAGCTAGAACAAGAAACTATGTATGCATGATTGTTTTTTTCTTCTTTTAATAATGTTTTAATAAAATATAAATGCAAATTAGCGAAATACTGAAATTGCTGATTAGCCTCTGGTGTTCGCTTGAAAATAAATGCTACACAGGCCCACATATCATTTTTCGTCACTTTGCTGTACGTACAGTACGCAGTGACGAGCTAAAAGATACAGTGAATGCTATATTCGCGCATGTAATAATTTCACGACCTGCAATTGTTTTTAATTTTTGTTTGTTTGACAATTACAAAAAAAACTGCACTCCGACAAAAAAAAATCATAAAAAGAAATTCCCAAATCAAAAAGCAATACCAAAAGCTCAAACGGAGGGGAAACAACTGTCATATTTCTGACTTGGTACAGGCATTTTCTAATGTAGAATGGTCTGTAATTGAAAGTGCCATTCAACATGCCTACATTTGTCAAAACATTTTGTAAAACGATAGTCTTTATTGTCGACCTATTTTCGTGATGCACTAACATTTCATCAACCAGTTGTTTGGGACAACAAATATCCCATGAGACCAAAAAAAATCCCATGGGATAATGGTCATTCCCATGGGATTTTGCCCTGTCCAAAAGGATATTGAAAATCCCATGTTTTCTAAATCATTATATAATCGCTTCAACATTTACCCTAAATTTTGCGCCCTCAACTTAAATAAAGATTTCCACAAAATGCTTGCTTCTTCCGATATCATTTTAAAATTTAATATAAGATATCAATTTAAAAATAAGAGAATTTATAAAACATTACTGATGGCCAAATTGAGGTGACAAAATTAAACTGTTTACTCTCGGAAGTAAAAAAACAATTGTAATAAAATGTACAAAGAAAAGGTTTGTACAATTAACTACCCTTCACAAGAAATTAAAATCAACAGTAGTTGATTGAAAAAAGAAAACGGTTGTACATTCAACTACTACTTCAGAAAATGAATATACCAAGTCAGAAATATGACAGTTGTTATCCATTCGTTTAATGTGTTGGAGCTCATGATGTTGCCATTTGATTAGTGACTTTCCTTTTTGAATTTTCCTCATACTTTAGTAGTTTTGTGATTTTACTGTTTACCAGGAAGTAAAATCAATTATAGTAGTTAAGATGTATATAGAAAATTTTTGTACGTTTTGCAACTGCTTTTAATTACATGTACTAAGGAGTAAATTAATAAAATACACTAAAATCTAAATATGAAAAAAACTATCGTCCAAGACTTTATTTAGTGTTAAAACTAACCGTAGAAAAGCCGTATATGTTTTTCGTCGCTCAGTAACACTCGAGTGAACAGATTGGTAAATCATTGTTAAATTCTCCATTACCAGAGCAAATACATAAATATCAAATTGATATTCAATGTTTAGTTTAAACATTAGCATTAACTTTTGAAAACAGACACTATGCTTTAAACTAGTATGCAATTAGAAGCGAAAAATGCAAGGATGTGTACAATATCAAGATACTCGTTTATTTTAATATAAAATGATTTTTTAATTGACCTAAGTTGGATTTCTTTCATCAATGATGATTTTTTTTTCAAGTTTTTAACCTGAAGCCGAAAATTCATGATAGCTAGATAATCTCTACTTGAGATAGACATACGTAAATCTAATTATATATTACTTTTCGATTATGTTTTTTGTTTAACAAATACAATCCCAGCTTGAGGAATAGTTTTACGATACTCTATAGGCAACTATCGGTGAGGTAGGGCATTATTCCGTCAGCTATGCTGTATAACCAAGCTGCAGGTAACCGTTTCTTCAATAATTAATTATGCTTCTTTATCAATGAAATAAAATTAAAAAAACGTTAACAGTCAATTTATATTCCGGAACGGCTAATGTTTAGCTCATTCATTGAAGAGGGCACGGTAGTATTTCCTGGCCCATATGGATAATGATAACCTTTTTAGAATTTTCACTACTTTCTAACACTGCTTAAAATTATGCTAACACAGTTAAATGAAGTACTTTCATTATAATATTCAGAATGAATTTGAATGTGTCATGACCGTTTACTTGTTTTGCTATCTTTATAAGTCCAAGGCCACCAGTACTTTTATGTCTTTTATCGAACAGAGAATGCAAAATTCTCAAAAATTCATTTTCACCTGCATGTAAAATTATTTCATTATTTCTACACCTGATTCATCCCTCAGTTTGGAAAAGCATGATCAGTAGATACTGCATGTTTTGTTCGATCTCACTGTTCAGATACATTGACTTAAGTAGTACACAAAAGAGCAACCTAAATTCCTAATTGTAAATACTACCGTGCCAAATCGATACCTTATTTATTCCACAAAATTTAATGTATCACAATTGTATCGTAAATAAAAAGAGAGGACATCAATACAAAGAAAATGTGAAAATGTCCCTACTACGACTAATGTTCAAGCTTAAGTATACTTGTGTAAGCAGATACGTAAATATCTAATTCATTGTCAGTTTTTTTACTGTAATTTTTAACTGCTTGCAAATAATTTTAGAAGTAATGTCATTGAAAATTAAAGCAACAAATGGAAAAATTGCAATTGTTCCTTCAAATTGTAATTCCTTTGTCTTTGATTAATTTCCTGCATGATACCACCTACTGTAATCCATGGAGGGTCACTGCTAACGCTAACTCAATAAGACAATTCCATGATATATGTTATTACAAAGTAAACTCATGAAGATAATAAAATTACGTAAGTCATCATTTATAGTACCATAATGTATTGTAGTGTTAAACATGTCAAAAAAATAACATATTGAAGATATACAAATACTGCATTTCACAAACAAATCGACGAAAATGAAAGAAAAAAAAAGAAGAAAAAGTCATGTTGTTTAAAGGATAATATGCATAGCATAAAAGTATACTCGAAACATTATCTAGAATTTCAATAATATATTTATTTTTTGTATTTCAAACTTCACACAATATTACTATGAGTTTAACTGTCCCTCTGGTATCTTTCGCCCCTCTTTTTAATACAAACTAATGACTTATAAACTTTATTCAAGCACAAATTACATCCATAAGAGGGCCAAAGGCATGACAATTACATGTTATAACAACAATATAATGACATTAAAATTTACATACAAAATAAAAATAAACCAAAATATTAAACACAACAAATGACCTCAAGTGCTCCCTGTCCTCAGTTTTATAGACTGTCTAATAAAGGAGACTTAAGATTTCACTTGCCGACTAGTGGTTGGATTTAGTATATATTTCATTTTATTATAAGACAAAATCTTTGTATTGAGTTTTCAAATCATTAAAAAAGAGATGTCTTAAATTATCATTTATTTTACATATTAGAAGGAAATGGGATTCATCATCCAGAACTTTGCACTTATTACAAAGTCTTTGAGGGCGTGGGAATAGTTATCAAAGGTACCAGGATAATAATTTTAGTACGCCAGAAGCGTGTTTCGTCTGCATAAGACTCATCAGTGACGCTCATATCAAAATATTTATAAAGCCAAACAATTACAAAGTTGAAGAGCATTGAGGATCCAAAATTCCAAAAAGTTTTGCCAAATACGGCTAAGAAAATCTATACCTGGAATAAGAAAATCCTTAGTTTTTCGAAAAATTTAAACTTTTGTTAACAGGAAATTTATAAAAAAAAATGACCACATTATTGATATTCATGTCAACACCGAAGTGTTGACTACTGGGCTGGTGATACCCTCGGGGACGACACGTCCACCAGCAGTGGCATCGACCCAATGGTGTAAATAGTTATCAAAGGTACCAGGATTATAATTTAGTACGCCAGACGCGCGTTTCGTCTACATAAGACTTATCAGTGACGCTTATATCAAAATATTTATATAGCCAAAAAATTACAAAGTTGAAGAGCATTGAGGATCCAAAATTCCAAAAAGTTGTGCCAAATACGGCTAAGGAAATCTATGCCTGGAATAAGAAAATCCTTAGTTTTTCGAAAAATTTAAACTTTTGTTAACAGGAAATTTATAAAAAAAAAAAATGACCACATCATTGATATTCATGACAACACCGAAGTGTTGACTACTGGGCCTGAAATTTGTATATCTTCCAGTTTCAATAGCGAGGGAATGATCACTTATTCTAAATTTGCATATTAGTTTTCTTGTATCAAGATAAGGGTATGTCAAAAAAAATTCTTGTTTATATTCAGTTTTTGTATTCTTAAACAATAGAAGTTTGCTATTTTGGTCGAGCGATGATATTTTATTGTCATATATTTCTTTATATCTTTGCTATAGTTTTTTTTATAGTATTTTTTACTGAAATTCTTACAGTCTCTGTTTCTGTTTTTGGTTACATCTTTGGGTTTGCTAATATTGTTATCAGACCTAATATGATTTACATATGAGTACCATGAATATATACCTTGATCATGAAGTGATTTGGAAAGGGAGTAACACTCTTTATGTAAATCAGATGAGTTTTCACTCGAATCGGTCTTCATATAAAAGGGACTGTGTGGCAATGAAAGAAAAAAGGGGGAATCTTCCTAATTCAGATCTTGAGGCAATATTACTAGCACACTTCTTAATTCCAAGTGTAAATTTACAAAACTTATTGTGATTTTTTTCTAGTTGCCTCCTATTGCGGGCTGACACCCCCACCAAAAAAAAATACGAAAAAAAACCCTCAGAAAATAAAAAAAATTGTTAAAATGATCATGCTTTATTTTAATAGCACCGGTTATTTATTTGACCAACAAGGTGATTAATCATAATTGCAGGGTGTGTTCGATATTTAAATCTGGTGAATATCGCTGAACGGTACCCAACTCCTTTGCACACGTAAAATTTTCCCGCAAATTTTGTAGCACGGGATTTTCCTGTGTCTCATTCGCGGGCATAATAAAAATCCTGATGTCTCGCCATATCAGACTGAGGAGCAAATTGCGAGGTTGATTGAAACTGGACCACTGGTTCTGATGTTGCGCCACATTAAATGGTTAACAACTAGAAGAATCGTCATAATTTATGCATAGACTAACCAACTTGTTAATAATAATCTTTTTTTTGCAAAATTACACCCATGAGGGTCAAGCAATACAATCAAACAATAATTTTATACTATACAATGCAATACAGTGAAATACAATGAAACACAAAATAATACAATACAATATATAGAATAATAGAACATTAGAGTTCAATTATAAATGTATGTAAAAAAACACCATCATAACCTTGCCTGACACGGGTCTGACTCCCTCAGTTCTAAAGACTGTTTAATGAAGACTCCAATATGACAAACAAGTTCAGGGATGTGGTTTAGAATGTGTTTAAGTTTATTGAATGCATCAAGATGTTGAAATAATGGTACATAGTCTTTAAGATAAGCAAAAAGATTAGAACGCAAAGATAAGTTAATGTCACAATACAAAAAGAAATGAAATTCATCATCTAGGACTTCACATTTTTTACATAATCTTTGTGCTCTTGGAATGTTTCTGTACCTTCCTAATTCAATGCCTAGGGAATTATCACTTAGTCTAAATTTTGAGAGTAACTGCGTATGTATAAAATTATTGCAATTTAAATATTCCTCAGACTGACAATTATTTTTTAATTACCCATAAAGACAAAGTTTGGATGAGGAATCCATTTTTGAAAGTTTAATTAAAGTATTTTTTTTTTCATATTCCTCTGAAACACACTTTTTTATATTACATTTTAACATGTTTTTTGATTGTTTAAAAGGTACATTATTATTAGAGTAATTTTCTGGGTTTATTTTCATCTCTTTAAAAAATTTATCTGCAAATGAGTACCAAGAATAAATTCCTTCTGAATGTAAATTTATGTTTGTTTGTAGAGATTCTTTAACCAGGGGATTAATATCATTACAATTTATTCTATAAAAATACATGAGTGTTTGAGTTTTTATATAGAATCCAAAGTAAATCTACCTAGTTCTGATCTAGCACCTGTGTTAGTGGCTGTCTTTTTCAGTCCTAATACTGCTTTACAAAATTTAGAATGAACCTTCTCAGAGGGATATTTTTCTGCTAATGCAAGAGTATCACAAAATGTATTATTTACTGCAGCTCTATTAGATACCCTAAAAGCTGACTGAAAATTATCCATAAACCAAATTTCAGAGTTGTATGTCAAAATAGGTCTTATAAGAGTATCAAATAATTTACATGACAAATTAGTGGGAACAAAATTAAAATTGGATATATATTTTCTCAATAAAAATAAAACTTGAATGCCTTTTTTAGACAGCTCTTCAGTAGTTTTTGTAAAATTTCCCCTATAGTTAATAATATTCCCTAGAAATTTAAAGTCCTTAACTTCAGTCAAAAATTTATTATTGAACAAGAGCGGTGGGGATTGTTTATAAATATTCTGAAAAACTAGAATTTTAGTCTTGTTTGTATCAACACTCAACTGCCATTTAGTGCAATATTTATTTAGTTTATCTAATGCGTTTTGAAGCCCCTGGTGTGTCTCAGACAGTAACACTAAATCATCTGCATAGCTGAGAGTTTGGATACTTGAAGTATCAAGAACTGGAGGGTTACAATTTACATCAAAAATTGAATGTAAATCATTTATATAACAATTAAACAAAGAAGGACTTAAACTATCCCCTTGTCTTACACCTCTAATTATTGGAAAAAACAAAGAGTGTTCATTGCCAATCTTCAGTGCAGACTGGGATAAACTATACATATTTTTTTAAAGTAGTATAAAATTTCACACCAACACCATCATTTATCAATTTATACCATAATGTAAGTATAACTGTGAATTTTATGTCAAGAGCCGAGGTTCCATGACACCTCAATTTAATTGATATAATTTATAATAACCGGTCCTGATCAGTGTCGGGTGATTTTGTCTAGACATTTCCAAAAGACAGCCTGTACGTTGTCACTTGTTTTTGAAGTCCCCCGTTAATTCCGTCATTATATATTTAACATCCTGCACATTTTCCGCAAACCGATATTTAAAATAAACTCCTACCCAAACTGAGTTTGTCGCTTGTATGAATTTATTGCTACATGTATGTGAACACAGTTGCTGATCCGGGGTTTGGGTCAGGAAGTTAAACCCACTTTTTATTTTGACAACCGATGTATTTTTTCGTATGGCAACATTTTGTTGACCCCCCATTTTTCTTTGCAGGAATTGCATGTGTTGGAATTCCCCCTTTTCAAATAGATCCACCCCTATTACATATCATTGAAGGCCCGACATATAATAAAAAACTAGAAATTAAACAATTGGAAATTTTATTGCAGGTCAAAACGCCAAACAAGTAACAAGCAAAAAAGTTTGGATTCTTACTTTAAAGTTGCTCGACAAGCGGAAAATGACAAAACGGGAGACATCGATGAAAATTCAGTAGCTTTTAATCTACAATCACAAATAAGAACGACAGTACAAACCGCGAACATCTGGACGCCAACGCCATAGGGCAAATGCAGCAGCTGAAACTGTAGAACAGCATTATCGGATCAACATTTTTATACCTCTGATTGATCACATCATTAAACATCTCAATGACAGATTTCCAGACGATATTAAGCCAATGCTTTACGGATTTTACTTACTTACCACGGTACTTTTGCAAGTTGACGGAAGACATTATAGGCTCTATTGCTAATGAGTATAGTAATGATATTCCATAAACCGATGACTTGCCACAAGAAGTTCACAGATGGAAAACTTTTACGTCGATAAAGGAGATTGGGTCAAAATGTACAATAGAGCAAGCAATCAAACACACGCAGTTTTACCCAAATATAAGGCAAATACTACTGCTTCTGTTAGCCTTGCCAGTTGGGTCTTGTGAAAGATCGTTTTCTGCGCTACGGCGCCTCAAAACATAGAATAGGTCAACAATGACGGAAAACAGATTGTGTGGTCTAGCTATGCTACACATACATAGAAGTGACAATGTTGGCAATATTGAAGGTATAGAAGTGCTCAAGAGATGGGATTCATCCGGTCACAGATAAATCGCCTTGGCATTTGAAAAAGCTTAACCAAATAAAACTTTCAGTATAAACAAACAGTGTTACTTTATATTAATTTGAATTTTATGATCAAAATTATGAGTAATAAATTTAATGTGAATTTTCAGTTTAAGGTTTGTAAATTGGGTCTGTGAAGCGAATCGGATGTTAAAATAGCTCGATTTGAACAGACAAAAAAAGCAGGATAAACCACAAAAAATGCTCAAGTTGGCAATGTCAGGGAGTCTTTCATTTTAAGTTCGCAAATTGTTTCACTAAAACTTAATAAAAATGGCTTGTGCTGTCATAAAGCAGTATAAAGCGAAAAAAAAATATTACTTTACACCTAATCTTACTCTGAATTATAAAATTGAGAATGAAAATGGGGAATGTGTCAAAGAGACAACAACCCGACCATAGAGCAGACAACTGTATTCAATATTTTTAGGCGCTTAGTTATTGAAATGTAACAAAATTCTAACAAGTGGTGGATTCTGGGGAGGTACATTGCATACAGGGAAAAAACCCGAAAAAAAAATCGTTTTTTTGTCTAAAAAAGGTCCAAAAAAATTTCGCCTCGCTCCACTCGGCAGGGTGCCACCCCTTCCAGGGGAGGCAATTTACGGCCCGTACTCTTATCTATAAAACTGAGTTTCTCTAAAGGAGAAATATTATTTCTGACTCTAACAATGGCATTATAGTATGATTTGTACACATCCATATAGTACCAAATTTCATAATTATATGCAAGAATAGGACGAACCAAAGAATCAAATAAATGAACAGATAAATTTGCAGGTAATTCGTTCAGACCACTTGTATAGCTTTTGATAGAGTAAATAAATTTGAGGGCTTTTTTTGAAAGTGCTTCAGCAGATGACAATAAGTTTCCATTTTGTGAGAGCAAGTTACCTAGGAACCTAAATTCATTTACGGATTCTAAAACAGGGTGCTTGTCTTTAAAGTTTATATTTTGCAACTTTTCATGATGATTACTAATAACCATAGTCTTAGTCTTTTTACAATTAACAGTGAGTTGCCATTTATCACAGTAAGAAGAAAATTATCTAAGCTTTCCTGAAGACCTTCTTTTGATTCGGACATTATTAATAATTCATCTGCAAACATTAAACTTCCAATAACAGAATTTTTTAGAGTTAACAGTTGACACTCATTTCTAGAGATTAAATTTGGAACATCATTTATATATATATGTTAAAAAGGGAATGGCTTAAACGCCCCTTGCCAAACTCCTCGGTTTACATCAAAGTAGTCAGTAAAACAATTGCTAATTTTCAGTGCTGACGTTGTCTTGGATACATACATTTAATAATAGTAATCATCTTATTGCCAACTCCTGAAGACAAAAGTTTAAAAAATAAAGCTTTACGCCACACAGAATCAAAAGCTTTGCGCAAGTTTTTATTGTGCAATATAGAGACAGAAAGCAGTGCCCATTCAAAACAGGAAATCGCGGACAATTTGTTTGCGCTCATATTGTCGCTTTTTCTGTACTTTTCAGACATCCGTACATAAATTTATAACAAGCTTTAACAATAATACCATGTAAAATATATAACACCAGATCACACCAGTATTTGTAATAGACTTACATTTCAGACTACTATATAAAAAAAAGTATGACTGCCATTGAAACAAATCTCCATCTAAGTCTTGAAATAGTAAATAGATGCAGCTATACATGTAGGTCACATTAAGGCCGTCAAACACCTTTTTTATCTACCAGTTTAGGAATACATGCCTTATTTTTTTTTAATCTTAAAAAAGACTGATTTTTATGAATATTATGAACTAATGTTTTACCTTCATCATCAGTAAACAATCTTCTCCTTGGTCCTGCCTGGTCGTTTATGTATGTATTGATCCTGTTCTTGTGTGCTATCAGTTCCTTGTCATATGTCATTCTTAATCTGTCAACTGCAGATCTTACAGCATCTGTTGACAGGGTTAGTCCTAGGTGATTAAGTCTAAGAAATGCCTATAATCATAAAAAAGAGTAGACATTATTTAAACATATTTGCATTTTATCAATTGTAATGGATTAGCCTAGAATGCCTGTGACAATAAGATAACAATAAAAAAGTAAATGTTTAATAAAAATTTACTTACTTTAAAATCAACATAAAATAATGTGCTCCTCATTGCCATTTATACAACATGTTCTTATTTTAATTTATTCTATGTTTTGTATTGAAAAAAGTTATATTATTATTTTCTATAAGATGTAAGAAATAAATTTCATAGAAATGAGTTTGACAAGTTATAACATTGGTTAATCTGCACTAATTCAATATCTGTCTGTGTGTCATAATAAAATCATATATATAACATACCTCTCTTGCTGTTTCAGACAACCAAAGCTGAACATCAGTTATTTCTTGCAGAAATTTCATCGTGGTTGGATTTTGGGCAAATAGTATTTGCCCAATACACAGCCAAGGTTGGGCTTTAGTGAAGTGTGCCTTCCCCCTTTTTCTTTGTTAGATCCTCTTGTTTGGCTATTGCTGATGATAAAGATGAATAGAGTACTGGGCACAGTAACTTGGTTTCCTCTATAACCTTATCTTATGAAAATAGCATGATTGAGTCGATGCCTTCTTTTGATGTTAATCTCCATACAGATTTAGAACTTGGCCTTAAAAGAGTAGAAACTTCCTGTCTGACTATGGTCTTCACTTGTGAGTTGAAGGCCGTTTAAGCCGCTGTTGGTGTTCTTAACAGGAGGCTAAAAAGTATGTTGTACCTACTACTCACCAAGTAAAAAGAAGCCAGTTTCTTGCTGCCTTTTAATGTCTGAAAGTTAAAAAAACAAACTATGTTTCAACTTATCTGATGAACTAGTCCTACTTAATAAAAGTGATCTCACAAACTCAAGAAAACATTATATCTACAGGTGTTAATACCGAGTGAAAAGATGGTCTTAACTGATTTTTGTTTTGCCTAATCAAGTTAACAACTTATAAATTGAATATGACAGGACATGGTAGAAATGTTTTCAATTGATTTAGGGTTCGTTTAAGACAGCTTGCACTGTATTATGTATATACATTTTGTAATATTGTCATATCCAAAACAAAAAAATTAAATATACTGAGTTGGTGCAAAGTAACGTTTGGTCTTGGGTGAAGATTTTTATTATTGGCTATCATACTATTTATCATATGTATCTGCTTTTCAAAGATAAGTGACATATAGTGATTATAATTTCTGTTGTCTTGGGTTGTGTGTATCGTCAACACCCAGGTCTCCAACATGTTTGTATCTCTATTTCCAACAAGTACAAGGGGCACAATCTTTCTGTTTTTGTATTTAATAAAAATAAAAATAAACTCAAATAACATACCTTTTTCTGCTTTTCTATGTTTGAAATTATCTTCCTGGGTGAAAATACAATCATTTTATTTGGTGTGTTAACTTTGAATCTCTTGGAACTAGTTGTTTCAGTAGGTGACGACAGAAATTCAAATTTGTGGCCCAGATAAGTCCCTGAGGTTTTTAATCTTAATTCATTTAGAGATTCTACTTTCTCTTTTTTTATTGCTCTGGTGTTTTGACAATAGCTGGGCACAGTCCAAACACACCAGCATATTGTCAGCAAGTTTTTTCTGGTGTACAGCCAAAACAAGTGAGCACTTCACGCACAGTTTCATTGTTTCTACTCAACTTAGAGTCAATAGATACACGGTTGTATCTTTTTTCTTTTAACAGAATAGTTGAAAGTATTATTAAAAAGGTAGCATTTGTCTGACATGACTATTTTTGTCGTTATAATATAAGATTAAAGTTATGATATTATTTTTTTCTATAAGAAGTAAGACCTAAATTTCATAGAAATGAGTTTGACAAGTTTCAACATTGGTTAATCTGCACTAATTCAATATCTGTCTGTGTGTCATAATAAAATCAAATATATAACATACCTCTCTTGCTGTTCAAGACAACCAAAGCTGAACACCAGTTATTTCTTGCAGAAATTTCATCGTGGTTGGTTTTTGGGCAAATACTTTTTGCTCACACAGCCAAGGTTGGGCTTTAGTGAAATGTGCCTTCCCCCTTTTTTCTTTGTTAGATCCTCTTGTTTGGCTATTGCTGATGATAAAGATGAATAGAGTACTGGGCACAGTAACTTGGTTTCCTCTATGACCTTATCCCATGAAAACTGCATAAATGAGTCAATGCCTTCTGTTGATGTTAATTTCCATACAGATTTAGAACTTGGCCTTAAAAGAGTAGAAACTTCCTGTCTGACTTTGGTCTTCACTTGTGAGAAGAAGGCCATTTTAGCCGTTGTTGATGTTCTTAACAGGAGGCTAAAAAGTCTGTTGTACCTACTACTCACCAAGTAAGAAGAAGCCAGTTTCTTGCTGCCTTTTAATGTCTAAAAGTAAAACAAAAAAACTATGTTTCAACTTATCTGATGAACTGGTCCTACTTAAAAGCGATCTCACAAACTCAAGAAAACATTATATCTACAGGTTTCAATACCGAGTGAAAAGGTGGTCTTAACTGATTTTTTTTTTGCTTAATCAAGTTAACAACTTATAAATTGGATATGCCAGGACATTGTAGAAAGGTTTTCAATTGATTTAGGGTTCGTTTAGGACAGCTTGCACTGTATTATGTACATACATTTTGTTATATTGTCATATCCAAAACAAAAAAATAAATATACTGAGTTGGTGCAAAGTAACGCTTGGTCTTGGGTGAAGATTTGTATTATTGGCTATCATACTATTTATCATGTGTATCTGCTTTTCAAAGATAAGTGACATATAGTGATTATAATTTCTGTTGTCTTGGGCTGTGTGTATCGTCAACATCCAGGTCTCCAAAATGCTTGTATCTCTATTTCCAACAAGTACATGGGGCACAATCTTTCTGTTTTTCTATGAAAATAAAAATAACCTTAAATAACATATCTTTTTTCTGTTTTTCTGTGTTTGAAATTATCTTCCTGGGTGCAAATGCAATCATTTTCTTTTGTGTGTTAACTTTGACTTTCTTGGAACTAGTTGTTTCAGTAGGTGACGAAAGAAATTCAATTTTGTGGCCCAGATAAGTCCCTGAGGTTTTTAATCTTAATTCATTTAGAGATTCTACTTTCTTTTTTTTTTATTGCTCTGGTGTTTTGACAATAGCTCCGAATACACCAGCATATTGTCAGCAAGTTTTGTTCTGGTGTACAGCCAAAACAAGTGAGCACTTCACGCACAGTTTCATTGTTTCTACTCAACTTAGAGTCAATAGATACACGGTTATATCTTTTTCTTTTAACAGAATAGTTGAAAGTATTATTAAAAAGGTAGCATTTGTCTGACATGACTATTTTTTTTCGTTATTATATAAGATTAAAGTTATGATATTATTATTTTCTATAAGAAGTAAGAAATAAATTTCATAGAGATGAGTTTGACAAGTTACAACATTGGTTAATCTGCACTAAATCAATATGTGTCTCTGTGTCATAATAAAATCATATATATAACATACCTCTCTTGCTGTTCCAGACAACCAAAGCTGAACACCAGTTATTTCTTGCAGAAATTTCATCGTGGTTGAGTTTTAGGCAAATACTATTTGCCCAATAACACAGCCAAGTTTGGGCTTTAGTGAAATGTGCCTTCCCCCTTTTTTCTTTGTTAGATCCTCTTATTTGTCTATTGCTGATGATAAAGATGAATAGAGTACTGGGCACAGGAACTTGGTTTCCTCTATAACCTTATCTTATGAAAACTGCATGATTGAGTCAATGCCTTCTGTTGATGTTAATCTCCATACAGATTTAGAACTTGGCCTTACAAGAGTAGAAACTTCCTGTCTGACTATGGTCTTGACTTGTGAGTAGAAGGCCTTTTTAGCCGCTGTTGATGTTCTTAACAGGAGGCTAAAAAGTCTGGTGTTGTACCTACTACTCACCAAGTAAGAAGAAGCCAGTTTCTTGTTGCCTTTTAATGTCTGAAAGTAAAAAAACAAACTATGTTTCAACTTATCTGATGAACTGGTCCTACTTAAAAGCGATCTCACAAACTCAAGAAAATATTATATCTACAGGTTTTAATACCGAGTGAAAAGGTGGTCTTAACTGATTTTTTTTTGCTTAATCAAGTAAACAACTTATAAATTGGATATGACAGGACATTGTAGAAAGGTTTTCAATTGATTTAGGGTTCGTTTAAGACAGCTTGCACTGAATTATGTACATACATTTTGTTATATTGTCATATCCAAAACAAAAAAATTAAATATACTGAGTTGGTGCAAAGTAACGCTTGGTCTTGGGTGAAGATTTGTATTATTGGCTATCATACTATTTATCATGTGTATCTGCTTTTCAAAGATAAGTGACATATAGTGAATATAATTTCTGTTGTCTTGGGTTGTGTGTATCGTCAACATCCAGGTCTCCAAAATGCTTGTATCTTTATTCCGAACAAGTACATGGGGCACAATCTTTCTGTTTTTCTATGAAAATAAAAATAACCTAAAATAACATACCTTTTTTTCTGCTTTTCTGTGTTTGAAATTATCTTTCTGGGTGCAAATGCAATCATTTACTTTGGTGTGTAAACTTTGACTCCCTTGGAACTAGTTGTTTCAGTAGGTGACGACAGAAATTCAAATTTGTGGCCCAGATAAGTCCCTGAGGTTTTTAATCTTAATTCATTTAGAGATTCTACTTTCTCTTTTTTTATTGCTCTGGTGTTTTGACAATAGCTGGGCACAGTCCAAACACACCAGCATATTGTCAGCAAGTTTTTTCTGGTGTACAGCCAAAACAAGTGAGAACTTCACGCACAGTTTCATTGTTTCTACTCAACTTAGAGTCAATAGATACACGGTTGTATCTTTTTTCTTTTAACAGAATAGTTGAAAGTATTATTAAAAAGGTAGCATTTGTCTGACATGACTATTTTTGTCGTTATAATATAAGATTAAAGTTATGATATTATTTTTTTCTATAAGAAGTAAGACCTAAATTTCATAGAAATGAGTTTGACAAGTTTCAACATTGGTTAATCTGCACTAATTCAATATCTGTCTGTGTGTCATAATAAAATCATATATATAACATACCTCTCTTGCTGTTCAAGACAACCAAAGCTGAACACCAGTTATTTCTTGCAGAAATTTCATCGTGGTTGGTTTTTGGGCAAATACTTTTTGCTCACACAGCCAAGGTTGGGCTTTAGTGAAATGTGCCTTCCCCCTTTTTTCTTTGTTAGATCCTCTTGTTTGGCTATTGCTGATGATAAAGATGAATAGAGTACTGGGCACAGTAACTTGGTTTCCTCTATGACCTTATCCCATGAAAACTGCATGAATGAGTCAATGCCTTCTGTTGATGTTAATTTCCATACAGATTTAGAACTTGGCCTTAAAAGAGTAGAAACTTCCTGTCTGACTTTGGTCTTCACTTGTGAGAAGAAGGCCATTTTAGCCGTTGTTGATGTTCTTAACAGGAGGCTAAAAAGTCTGTTGTACCTACTACTCACCAAGTAAGAAGAAGCCAGTTTCTTGCTGCCTTTTAATGTCTAAAAGTAAAACAAAAAAACTATGTTTCAACTTATCTGATGAACTGGTCCTACTTAAAAGCGATCTCACAAACTCAAGAAAACATTATATCTACAGGTTTCAATACCGAGTGAAAAGGTGGTCTTAACTGATTTTTTTTTTGCTTAATCAAGTTAACAACTTATAAATTGGATATGACAGGACATTGTAGAAAGGTTTTCAATTGATTTAGGGTTCGTTTAGGACAGCTTGCACTGTATTATGTACATACATTTTGTTATATTGTCATATCCAAAACAAAAAAATAAATATACTGAGTTGGTGCAAAGTAACGCTTGGTCTTGGGTGAAGATTTGTATTATTGGCTATCATACTATTTATCATGTGTATCTGCTTTTCAAAGATAAGTGACATATAGTGATTATAATTTCTGTTGTCTTGGGCTGTGTGTATCGTCAACATCCAGGTCTCCAAAATGCTTGTATCTCTATTTCCAACAAGTACATGGGGCACAATCTTTCTGTTTTTCTATGAAAATAAAAATAGCCTTAAATAACATATCTTTTTTCTGTTTTTCTGTGTTTGAAATTATCTTCCTGGGTGCAAATGCAATCATTTTCTTTTGTGTGTTAACTTTGACTCTCTTGGAACTAGTTGTTTCAGTAGGTGACGAAAGAAATTCAATTTTGTGGCCCAGATAAGTCCCTGAGGTTTTTAATCTTAATTCATTTAGAGAGTCTACTTTCTTTTTTTTGTATTGCTCTGGTGTTTTGACAATAGCTCCGAATACACCAGCATATTGTCAGCAAGTTTTGTCCTGGTGTACAGCCAAAACAAGTGAGCACTTCACGCACAGTTTCATTGTTTCTACTCAACTTAGAGTCAATAGATACACGGTTATATCTTTTTCTTTTAACAGAATAGTTGAAAGTATTATTAAAAAGGTAGCATTTGTCTGACATGACTATTTTGTTTTCGTTATTATATAAGATTAAAGTTATGATATTATTATTTTCTATAAGAAGTAAGAAATAAATTTCATAGAGATGAGTTTGACAAGTTACAACATTGGTTAATCTGCACTAAATCAATATGTGTCTGTGTGTCATAATAAAATCATATATATAACATACCTCTCTTGCTGTTCCAGACAACCAAAGCTGAACACCAGTTATTTCTTGCAGAAATTTCATCGTGGTTGAGTTTTAGGCAAATACTATTTGCCCAATAACACAGCCAAGTTTGGGCTTTAGTGAAATGTGCCTTCCCCCTTTTTTCTTTGTTAGATCCTCTTATTTGTCTATTGCTGATGATAAAGATGAATAGAGTACTGGGCACAGGAACTTGGTTTCCTCTATAACCTTATCTTATGAAAACTGCATGATTGAGTCAATGCCTTCTGTTGATGTTAATCTCCATACAGATTTAGAACTTGGCCTTAAAAGAGTAAAAACTTCCTGTCTGACTATGGTCTTCACTTGTGAGTAGAGGGCCTTTTTAGCCGCTGTTGATGTTCTTAACAGTAGGCTAAAAAGTCTGGTGTTGTACCTACTACTCACCAAGTAAGAAGAAGCCAGTTTCTTGTTGCCTTTTAATGTCTGAAAGTAAAAAAACAAACTATGTTTCAACTTATCTGATGAACTGGTCCTACTTAAAAGCGATCTCACAAACTCAAGAAAATATTATATCTACAGGTTGTAATACCGAGTGAAAAGGTGGCCTAACTGATTTTTTTTTTGCTTAATCAAGTTAACAACTTATAAATTGGATATGACAGGACATTGTAGAAAGGTTTTCAATTGATTTAGGGTTCGTTTAAGACAGCTTGCACTGAATTATGTACATACATTTTGTTATATTGTCATATCCAAAACAAAAAAATTAAATATACTGAGTTGGTGCAAAGTAACGCTTGGTCTTGGGTGAAGATTTGTATTATTGGCAATCCTACTATTTATCATGTGTATCTGCTTTTCAAAGATAAGTGACATATAGTGAATATAATTTCTGTTGTCTTGGGTTGTGTGTATCGTCAACATCCAGGTCTCCAAAATGCTTGTATCTTTATTCCGAACAAGTACATGGGGCACAATCTTTCTGTTTTTCTATGAAAATAAAAATAACCTAAAATAACATACCTTTTTTTCTGCTTTTCTGTGTTTGAAATTATCTTTCTGGGTGCAAATGCAATCATTTACTTTGGTGTGTAAACTTTGACTCCCTTGGAACTAGTTGTTTCAGTAGGTGACGACAGAAATTCAAATTTGTGGCCCAGATAAGTCCCTGAGGTTTTTAATCTTAATTCATTTAGAAATTCTACTTTCTCTTTTTTTATTGCTCTGGTGTTTTGACAATAGCTG
The DNA here is from genome assembly GCF_963676685.1 of Mytilus edulis. Lineage (NCBI taxonomy): Eukaryota > Metazoa > Mollusca > Bivalvia > Mytilida > Mytilidae > Mytilus > Mytilus edulis. The sequence continues at coordinate 38,754,770 of NC_092344.1, read as the reverse complement.
GGCACAGTCCAAACACACCAGCATATTGTCAGCAAGTTTTTTCTGGTGTACAGCCAAAACAAGTGAGCACTTCACGCACAGTTTCATTGTTTCTACTCAACTTAGAGTCAATAGATACACGGTTGTATCTTTTTTCTTTTAACAGAATAGTTGAAAGTATTATTAAAAAGGTAGCATTTGTCTGACATGACTATTTTTGTCGTTATAATATAAGATTAAAGTTATGATATTATTTTTTTCTATAAGAAGTAAGACCTAAATTTCATAGAAATGAGTTTGACAAGTTTCAACATTGGTTAATCTGCACTAATTCAATATCTGTCTGTGTGTCATAATAAAATCATATATATAACATACCTCTCTTGCTGTTCAAGACAACCAAAGCTGAACACCAGTTATTTCTTGCAGAAATTTCATCGTGGTTGGTTTTTGGGCAAATATTTTTTGCTCACACAGCCAAGGTTGGGCTTTAGTGAAATGTGCCTTCCCCCTTTTTTCTTTGTTAGATCCTCTTGTTTGGCTATTGCTGATGATAAAGATGAATAGAGTACTGGGCACAGTAACTTGGTTTCCTCTATGACCTTATCCCATGAAAACTGCATGAATGAGTCAATGCCTTCTGTTGATGTTAATTTCCATACAGATTTAGAACTTGGCCTTAAAAGAGTAGAAACTTCCTGTCTGACTTTGGTCTTCACTTGTGAGAAGAAGGCCATTTTAGCCGTTGTTGATGTTCTTAACAGGAGGCTAAAAAGTCTGTTGTACCTACTACTCACCAAGTAAGAAGAAGCCAGTTTCTTGCTGCCTTTTAATGTCTAAAAGTAAAACAAAAAAACTATGTTTCAACTTATCTGATGAACTGGTCCTACTTAAAAGCGATCTCACAAACTCAAGAAAACATTATATCTACAGGTTTCAATACCGAGTGAAAAGGTGGTCTTAACTGATTTTTTTTTTTGCTTAATCAAGTTAACAACTTATAAATTGGATATGACAGGACATTGAAGAAAGGTTTTCAATTGATTTAGGGTTCGTTTAAGACAGCTTGCACTGTATTATGTACATACATTTTGTTATATTGTCATATCCAAAACAGAAAAATTAAATATACTGAGTTGGTGCAAAGTAACGCTTGGTCTTGGGTGAAGATTTGTATTATTGGCTATCATACTATTTATCATGTGTATCTGCTTTTCAAAGATAAGTGACATATAGTGATTATAATTTCTGTTGTCTTGGGTTGTGTGTATCGTCAACATCCAGGTCTCCAAAATGCTTGTATCTTTATTCCCAACAAGTACCAGCCGGGAAGCCAGTGACGCAGGAGAGTTCCTCTAGACGTTTTTGATCACGTGATTTAGACGTAAACAAAATGACGTTTTTGATCTGCAAAATCGGGAATGAATTTTCCGTTTTTGCTCTTTATGTGTCGATGCTATGTTGGTATTCAAGCATCATAATGTTTACTTGGAACATTGTTTATCTCCGTTGTAAGCGATTCCGCTCAGAATTCACAAGGTGACGTAAAAATGATGTTCTGACAAAAGTTGAATCAGTTTTTTCCGGCGTTGACACCCTAGAAAATAGTAATTTATTCCCTTAAATCGTGATATGCTGGTCGTATTTCATTTATTTTCAGTAGAAAAATTATTGCAGATTGTGTTTATGTTAATAAAAGAAGGATATTTGTTCAGGGATGAAAATGTGTCAGTTATCAGTGCCAGTCCTAAAGTCAGAATTTGACTCGAAGCGGTAGGAATCCCGGTCTTCGTAACACCTCTGGATTTTACCTAATACTCACGAGAAAAATACGTTTCCCTGATGATGCCCGAAATGAAAGAATATTATTCCTGTTTCTTAAATTTCTTTCAATATAATAACCTTCTATGGTGTTTTGTTACATATTTGGCACTGAACAGTTACTCAAAATTTAATTGGGACAACTGTTGATATTTATTTTTCCTTTTTAAGCAAGACATTAATAGGACACAACCAATTTAAAAAATTATAAGAATATTATAATTTTTATTAATTCCATATTTTTAGTACAGGTACACAAATGTTTTGTTTATTGTTTATTTGTTCTTTTATCAAATTCACTATCAGTTTCAACTATACCCAGGCTAAGAATTTGTACACATGCATATTGATTTTCCCACTCTGATATTCAAGTTCTGTGTTTTTGTGTTGTCATGTTGTATATATTACTTTTGTGTGTGTGTGGTGGGAGGGGGGCTGTGAAATTAATCTGTCATTTGAATATTGTTTTTCTTCTATGCTTGAATGTACACCAATATTTGGTTAGTAAATAGAATTAATTTTATGAAGATCTAGGAAATATCTTCTCAGGAACAACCTTTTTATTTAGGTTCTTTTTAATGTAAAAAATTTCCAACAGTTCACATTCTTTTCTGTGTCTCAGCCAAAATCAACCATTAAGTAGTCTTAAGAGCAAAGAATAGTAGGCAGTACCTTTAGAGCTACCATGTAAACAATTACTCATAAATCATGTCAGATTTTACAAACAACATTGACATTAATTATCTTGAATGTCATATAATATACTAGTCAACCAATAAAAACAGAAGCCAGTGAGTCTCTTGAAATTCAGTTTTGTACTGTCAAGTTATAGGCATCAATTGAATAATGTCTTGTATTATGATAAGATTTGCAAGAATTTGGTCTGTTATAGCTCATCATATGGTATGGGTTTTGCTTATTGTTGAAGGCAGTTCAGTGACCTTCCTTTTTTACCTTCTCATCCTTTGGTCTCTGGTAATTTTTTTTTTTAAATGTCAATCATACCACATTCACCTATATCTATAATAATGATTGAAATGGTAAAAAGTTCTTCTTATGGTGGACCAAATATTTTTTCTTCACAATTCCTTTAATTTCACCAAAAAAGACTTAATTACCAGAAATGTTTCTTTTATGGAACAAAAGTATTTCTAGAATACACAAACTATGGTTTATGATTAAAATATATCAAATACAGCAATAGTTCACATCCATTAATGAGCAGGTTACAATTGATTTTTCCAATCTTAAGATATAGAAGCAGAAAAAAGCAGCCAATACATTTTTAAACCAATTTCAAAGTCTTAATATCTACCAGGTTGCTGAGATTAACTTCAATTGTCATATAAAGTTGGCGTGTACTCATTTTCTAACAACTGCTGGATATTTCTTAAATATGCATGTATGTATTGATGCATACACAAAAAGAAAACAAGAATGAGAATATATGATGAACAATTTATTGAACTACAAGAAAATTGTAAATTGAAACACATGGTACTATACACATCTTATACAACTTGCCACATTTCAGAAGATCACCTAAAAAGAGCCAAATATCTGTTGGACCAAATAAGAGGTTTATTATTTTTTCAAATAAAACACAAAAAAAGTAATGTTTGTCCTGTTTTAGTAAAATCTTTTTGAAAAAAAACATGAAGATCTGCCAGATCTGGTCACAAATACATGTACATGATGTATGAAAAGAAGATTATTACATCAATAAATAATGAACTGGTAACATTCACAAAAAAAGACTGAATGACCAGCATTCACAGTAGGTACTAAAGGTGCAATACCAACTTTCCCAAGACGGTACAAAATGACCAGCATTCACAAATAGAGGTACTAAAGGTGCAATACCAACTTTCCCAAGACGATACAGAATGACCAGCATTCACAAATAAGACAACACAAAATATTACCTGTATCATTAAAACATGAAATAAGATACCGAAGAATGACGTGTAATAAGCACATTTTTCTAGGTAAACACATGTTTGTGTTAACTATACTAAACATTCAATCTTTAACTAAACATTCAATCTTTAAAAACTTCTCTCCTTTGAACTTTTCAAAGAATATCTTGTAATGTATTAAATTAAAAAAAAAATTAGCACATTTAAACCTCTTCAGATTTTTATTAATTTAATTTTGTCTCTCATCAGAGGAAAATTATGATTTTCCAAGAATTTAAAATTTATTTTTTAAAAGTGGCAAATTACATAAACATATAGAGAAAAATACTATGCAAGATATCATATATCTTATTTTTGATTAAAATGTTCATTCACTATCCATGGAAAGTCATTCAAAGACAGCAAACCAATATCTCTATATTCCAATTCACTTACCTAAAATAAAAAAGAAAAAAGAACATTTTATAACTTTTTGTAAGGCAAGTATCAATATGCCCCTCTTATTATCATGTCATGCAGACAAATATAATCAACGGCTTAGCTTTCATAACTTTTTCATTTTAAATCCAACAACACCATCAGTTTTTTTCTTCAGATTAGCTTGATAAAAGTACAAGTTACAAGTTGTAAAATAGTAACTGATATACATATTTATAAACATACAATGATATTCAATTACAAGAAATTACAATTCAATCCTTATCAATAAAAAAATAATATATATTTACAAGGCCTTATTCTGTTAACAAGTAAGAAAACTCCCAGATCTTTAGTCCATTCAAATCATATAATAAGTAAATGTGTACTTCTAATCAATATTGTTAAAAGTTTCTAGTCAAATTATTGGTGAAATTGCATTAATCTCTGTACTGATTAACAAGATTAAGTCCACATTCAAATATATTTGAATGTTATATGTTGCTATTAATAGGCAATTGTATAATTAACATTGATGATATACTTTGCCGTGAAATTAAGCGATAACATATTTTGCTGTATTTTCAAACTCATGTATCTGCCCTTTCCATTTTTATATAATATACATACCTTTATTATCTGTACATCCAACATAAAATTTTCTCAAACCATATTTTACAGATCTGAAACTTGTACAAAGCATAAAGCAAATTAGTGAAGATAATTGTTCTTGCTCATTTATGGTAAAAACATAATACAGGAAAATATCTCTAAGTATCATTTAATAGATGATGCTATATGAAAAAAAAGACATGAAAACATGTACATTATGAATCTAGAATTATACATAAATATTTGCTAATCTTCTTTGATGTCTTGTTAAAATAAACACCAAGAACAGCCATTCAGCAGTCCTAAAGAAATATAGTGATTATATCAATGCAGTTATTTCCAATAGCTCAAATTGTAAGAGTTATCTCTCTTTGATAAAGATTTCAATAAATCAAGCCCCTAAATACCTGATATGCACAAAAAGATGAGGTTCAAAAGTAGAATTAACAATAACAAATTTGAACAGGGGAACTTGCAAATTAAGTGATAGTAATTTGAAAACAAAACAATTGTTAAACAAGACCAAAATGACTAATGAATATTAATAAAATAAAAAAATATCAGTGAATATTATCAATTTTACATGAAAGTTATATACAAAAATGTATAAAAAAGATAACTCTTCAATCCTAAACATTTATACACCACACAGTTATCATATTATTTCATACAAATGCAGTTTATATAACTGAATCAAATAATACTGACAATCAAGATTTCAAGACGTGCAAATTGTTTATCAAATTTTGGTTCAAGGCTTCTCCATTGAAACATTCTTTCAAAATAGAAATGTTATTTTCAGTTAAAGCAGAGGTTGGGTATAGATTATTCTGACAGAAAGCCAACAATGCAAATTTCCAGAACATCAAAAACTAAATATGCCGAACATTAAAAGAATACCTATTACAATATTTCAAGCTTGATTCCACTTTTCATCTGAAAGCACTGTGTCTGTGATAAACTGAACCAATTTACCATTAAAAACATTCATGAAAGTATTTTTGTCTGAAAAGGAATAAAAATTAAATCTCTTCAGTACTGAAGAGCCAATAATCATCTGTTTGATCAAGTTGCTCTACTAATCCATCTAATTCAGGTTGTTCAACTTCAACTGGATCTTCAAACTCGTCTGTGTCATCTGAAATGACATCATCAAGGTCAATAGACATATCAAGTACTTGATCTCCACTATCTGGAACATTAAAACAGTTTACACATTTACAACCCGGACCACAAAAACCATCACAGTTTTCATTTTGTGCCTTTCTACATTTACACCTATTTGTTTTGCATCCAGTCTTACATCCACACCCTTTAGTATACCATTCTACAGTTTTCTCGAATTTCTGAAAATTTAAAACAGTGTCCCAAACAATTTCTAATCTATTATCAGTGATTTGCCATCCACATTTTGACAAATCAGATAGTGCATGGGTATTGCTGGTGCTCTGACTCCAATAATCAAACACCTAGCAACACCGCATCCAGTGTAGTTTGAGGGCTTCATGGTTTGGCATCATTTCCACTTCAGTGACCACTCTTTCCCACAGCTTTTCTCTGATAGCTGAAATAAAAGATATATGTTTTTCATGTAAGTCCCCCTCTGAAATAGAATCAAATAATGATTTAGGGGTAGAATAAGGCTGAAATGCAGCACGATGTTTACTAAAATAAACAGAACATATCAACCTGTAAAATGAATAAAGGCCATTATGACCATGAACATCTGAAAAGCTACCATTTCCTACAATGAAAGAGGCATGCTTTCTAAATACATCAAAAATGTCTTCTTACCACAACCTCTGAAATATGACACAAAATCACATCCACTATAGATAAAAAGTAACTGCATACATATCAAAACACTGTCAATTCCCTGCAAAAGCTAATCATTTAAAGTAATACACTTTACAAGTTTGTCCATGGAAAGAAATGAATTGTTGTATGGTGAATCTCTCAACTGCACATATACAGATTTATTTAAATCAGATACAAGTGGCAAACCTATAAAAATACATCAGTATCAGGGCTGTAGATTATGACTTGATCTGCTGTTGTTACTGATGCATGTAACCATACTCTAGTGTCTGCCTCTTCATGATTGCCAGATGCCTGGTCATAATCTACCACCTGACCCTTTAATATGGAAATTGCTCTGTCTTTTCTGTCATCGTCAAATCCTCCAGCTGTAACAAAACAACATTGGTTAGTAGAGAAATAAGTCAATGAAAGAGATAAAAAATATTCAGACAAAAAGTTAACCAAAAGTCGCTTTTGATGCCGAACTGCAATAAAATTTCTCCAGTTTGATAGCAATGGGGTGTCAGAGGAAATACATGTACGTACCACTGGTTCCTGTACAACTGTATTCCTTCGCGTTCTTTCAATGTCTTTTGGGCTCACACCATTCCTATTTGGATCATCAAACAGTAAATGAACCTCATTTGCTGTATATTGATTAAAATACTTTATAGTTCATCTATTAAAAAAAAAATCACCATAATCACCAAAGGTCTGATGTGAGGTAAGTGGACTGGTATTAATTATAAACATACCATCAATAATGACAGTAGTTTTACTTGATACTGGAGCCTTAGGAACCTGTAATAAAAAAGCATCAGAATAAATATTTTTAAAGACATTAGCTGCAGTGGCTTTTTGACCCTTTTCTGGAATTCCTTCTGCATCGCACAAAGCACGAGGTAACTGTAAAAACTGGTCTAAATCTTTGACTGCATTACCACTATGCTTTGAAAAAGCAATTTTTTTCCTTAAACAAGAAATCACTGTATTTTGATCTTTGATTTCTTTCTTTTGCTTGTGAATAGTTATTTTAATAGGGGCAAAAGTTTTTAAATTTCTTCTTTTTCTAGACGGAGGCTTTCCTGCTGTTTCATAAGTCCTAAATAAAAAGCATTTCAAATAGTTAGCCATGTCTTCCTCACCATACTTTCTGTAATTTATCGAACTCTCAGTTTGTTCATGATTAGTTTCAGTTCTAGTAAAAATATGGTGTAAATGTTCATTACAGTTTATGTCAAACAGAGATGATGTTTCTAAATTGGACATGTATTCACAAACTGTTTTTTCTGCATTTTTAACATAAGACATTGTACCTTCTCTCTGATATAAACCTTCTTCTCTTTCAAGTTGTAATTCTGATTTAAGGTTGTGCAATGTCTTTGCTCTGTAAGGTAAATAAAACGTGAGGTTAGCTAAAGAAGACTGGCTGAAAGAGTTAAGAGCATTTTTTGACTTTAAATTAATCTCCATTTCATGTGCTTCATCTAATGCTACAGAGTACAAATGTTTACCTGAAATTGAAACTGAGAAGCACCCAGCTGTAAAATGTTGAATAACAGGTTCTGGAAAGGTGTGGAGATCAGCAAGATGGTATGGTATTAGTCTCTGATAATTTTGCCTATCAAAAGCATGAAATAGACAAGTAATTTTATTCAGCGAAACATTGCGCAAGTGCCAGTTTCTACTACGTATGGAGAAAAACAAACCAAGATAAGCCATAAAATCCAAATGTACAAAATTGTCCCAAAAGGCAAAGGTTTGGTTGACTGAGGAGTTCTCATGACGCCAAGTTTTATATTCTTCTAATAAATCATCTGTAAAAAAAGTAAAAATCTCCTTTTTTTTTCTCACATACCTTCTCCCAGACATCAGTTTTACAAACCTCATCTTCTTCTTCATCTAATGACATATCTGAAATAATATTTAGTATTAAATCTGAAATTTAATATCATAAGGTGATTCACATGATTTGTATTCAAAAAAGGATTTCACCTGATGTCTCATAACTGCTTCCCAAGCTTGTATAAAAAAACCTATGAGTTACAGCAAACTTGCTACACTCAGTTAAAACTTTTAACGTAGCTCCATGATGATGTTTAGCAAGTTGCCTTAATCCTGCATCAAAATAAATCTTTACAAATATGGGAAGGACATTTTTTAAAATATGCCAATCCCCAGGGTAGGCAAGTACCCAATCCATTTGTTCCCCATATTCAGATTTCAGTTTGATCAAATGATCATAACTCTTTCCATCACCTACAACAATAACATAATTTGTTAACTGACCAACTTGAAATTTATCATATAAAATATTCAAAACCTTTAATACTGTATCTTTGCTATCTGCTGTTTAGTCCAATATGGCCACTGATGAAAAATCTGATTTTTCAGTGGATTCAACTGGAATAGAGAAAAAGGTTTTAATACCTGGTAAAACAATATTTTCTTTTTTGAAAAAGTTTTTTGTAAACCCATACTTTGTAACACTTCTATAAAATTCATCCCATTCTGAAATTTCTGCAGCTGTTTCTTTTAAATCTGATGGTGACATGTCAGAAAACTTATTCTGCTTTTTTACTTGTGGTAATCCAAATTTGTCTTCTGGATTAACAAGTTTCTGAATAATTCCTTTTTCTAGTTTACGGTCTCTGGAATTGGGAACTTCAGATATGTCATGTTCGATGCTGGTCTGATTAACATGATTAAGATTAGAAATCAGATTGGAGTCATCAAACATATTAATTTTTTGACTGGGCTTTGGAATCACAGTCTGTATTGTGGTTCCATGAAAGCCACTTCTATCTTTTCCAGCACATACTACAGAGTAAGCCTGGTTTTTATCAAGATTGTCAAATGAGGCTACAATAAAACTATCTGAAAAAATATACCTCTGGTTTTTTTTCTAACTCTCTGCACCTGTTAGTGATGTACCTTCTAAGAGAGTCCTTAGATATACCAGCCCCTAATCTAGCATTAATAGAAAGAAATGTACTTGATGAATTAGAAAACTTATCAGCTATGTCTGTACATAATAAATGCAAAGGTTGCACACACTGAGAATTCTGTAAATGAAAAATACAACTCAAAATGTACAAACGTGGCATCATTCTGAAAATATTAAAAAGAGGTTCAGAATAATGCAAATTCCAATTAAACTGTGACTTCTTCAGTACTTTCTCTTCATTATCTGTAGAACAAATTCTAAAAATAAAATTCTATAATATAGGGGGGATTTTCAAGATTTCATCTTTACAATTAAAATTGGCTATGTCAGGAAGTCCGTCCATCTTGATTTTATCTGAAACATATATTTTAACATAATTTTTTAAGATTTTTACAGCATCTTCTAGACTTTGCTCTTGTTTTTTTTTTCTATTTTCCGCTGATACAGTAGAAGCCAATTTTTCTGCTTGGATAATGCTTTCTTTTTTTAATCTTTTATTATCTTCAATGCATTTACAACTTTCAACAACAAGTGCGTGTAAACATCCAAATATATCAGTACCATTCCGGTAAATCATTCTCCCTAAATTTTTCTTTTTTGGCACATAATATGATAGGGCTCTGCCAAGGCACGACTTCAACATGGTAAATAACCACTGTGGACGATGAAAAACCTTCTGCTCAACACATAAGCCTAATTTGTTTGCATTTTTATGTAAAATACATTTGTACTGTTCAAATAAATTTGGTAAAAGCAAGGCTTTTTCTTCTACAAAGGAATTTATTACAGATTCTAGGACAGACCTGAAAGAAAATAAATCTATATTTTCTGTTGTAACCTTTTCAGTGTCTATAATTGTAAAATTTTCCAAACAACTGAATAAGTATTCAGTCGTTTTGGACAACTGGTCCTCTGCAGCATCTGATCTAGAAAAGGAATAAAAATTATTGTAACAATAAGGACAACAAATTAAATTTTCCAGATGCATATCAAAGTTAAAGTAACGAGTAAATAGCTCCCGTTTATCCTCACTGACAGTTTTAAATGAACCAGTGTTCTTTCCAGAAAATTTGTCACATACTATACATTGTACAACAGTTAGGTTAATACATTTGTTCAATTTATTATAATGGGAATGACAAAGATGAGAAAAAAAGGTATCACTGGTACTGTATTCTGGAAACTCTGTTTGGATAGAAACTGAAAAAAGCTTTCTCAAAAACTGGAACATTGATTTCAGTATAATGGTGAATATCTGAACTAGAACACCCTTCAGCATCTGCAAAATTGGATAAAAAACACTTATCAGTCTCAGTACATATTTTTTTAAATGGGGAAACCTCTGGTTCAGTGTTGGAATCATTCTGTACTCTGGAAAAAGCTTTTTTTCAACTTACCCTCACATTTTCTGCATATGCAGTCTAAATCAGAAAGTTTATAACTTGAAGAAACAAAATGAGTAAAATCTGGCAAGTCACTCGCTTTCTGAATTAAATGAATATATCTATTTGATATATGATCATTATTACAATAGTCACATGGTCCTGGTCTTCTCTCTGGGTGCAGTTTACTACAACTGCTACGCCCAGACATGGTTATGGGTAAATGAAAATAGTCATCAAAACATAAATGCAACAAAAAAAACCCAGATGAACAAATAAAAAGTATTCCTAACTGTAAATAGGATCATTAGTCAGCAGAACCTGTGCCACTCTAGTAATATAGAAAGTCAAAAATACATCAGATAATCTGTACATCGTGCTTTCATGTGTTTAAAAGGAGCAAATCACTGAATTGAAAAAAATATGAGTGAGAAGCTGGTCTGAAATACTGAAAATTCAAACTAACTTTTTAACAAGTTCGTCCCCTCAGCCTCGGGTTTGTGGGGTAACCTCGCTAATAAATGGGTATGGGAATGTTTTTTGTTGTCTTAAAACATCTAAAAATAATAATATATTATATATTTATCTTTAAGTGAACTGTTTCTGTAAGGAAATCTATAAAACGGTGTTATAAATGGTTCAAAACGGGTGCAATAATGGAAAATATCTGTAATCTTGAAACTGCTTTCTGAAGGTGAAATTGCGGAAGCTGGGGATGAATGCTGGGTAGTTTTGAGGTTTCCCTGATGCATTTATATATAATTCATTTATTTTTAGCATCTACCATTTGATTGGTTTAGGGGGATGCAAGTGTGCCTGTTAAATTTAGGTTGGGTTTTTACCCGCCATAAATTTAGACACAGAAGTCAAAGGAAAATTGACTCGAGAAATTTCAATATTTTCCAAAACAAATAACATTTCAGCTGTGCAGTCAGGTTTCTGTGACATTTATCTTTAAAAAAAAATTTAAAAACACGTACAAACAGGCACGATGACAAGGTAGTAACGTGTTATCGTCGTATTACCGACTGTTGCCGCTAGCGAGAGATTTGTTTTGTTTTCGATACAGCGCCACCTATAAGAAAATTCCCGATTATCTCCACTTAGCCCGCAAATTTTGACATCCAATGATCTGATTGATCGATTCGATCCGTGGCTCCCGGCTGTACATGGGGCACAATCTTTCTGTTTTTCAATGAAAATAAAAATAACATACCTTTTTTCTGCTTTTCTGTGTTTGAAATTATCTTTCTGGGTGCAAATGCAATCATTTTCTTTGGTGTGTTAACTTTGACTCTCTTGGAACTAGTTGTTTCAGTAGGTGACGAAAGAAATTCAATTTTGTGGCCCAGATAAGTCCCTGAGGTTTTTAATCTTAATTCATTTAGAGATTCTACTTTTTTTTTTATCGCTCTGGTGTTTTGACAATAGCTGGGTACACTCCAAACACACCAGCATATTGTCAGCAAGTTTTTTCTGGTGTACAGCTAAAACAAGTGAGCACTGCACGCACAGTTTCATTGTTTCTACTCAACTTAGAGTCAATAGATACACGGTTGTATCTTTTTCTTTTAACAGAATAGTTGAAAGTATTATTACAAAGGTAGCATTTGTGTGACATAACTATTTCTTATTATATAAGATTAAAGTTATGATATTATTATTTTCTATAAGATGTAAGAAATAAATTTCATAGAAATGAGTTTGACAAGATATAACATTGGTTAATATGCACTAATTCAATATGTGTCTGTGTGTCATAATAAAATCGTATATATAACATATCTCTCTTGCTGTTCCAGACAACCAAAGCTGAACACCAGTTATTTCTTGCTAGAAATTTCATCGTGGTTGGTTTTTGGGCAAATACTTTTTGCCCACACAGCCAAGGTTGTGCTTTAGTGAAATGTGCCTTCCCCCTTTTTTCTTTGTTAGATCCTCTTGTTTGGCTATTGCAGAAGATAAAGATAAATAGAGTACTGGTCACAGTAACTTGGTTTCCTCTATAACCTTATTCCTTGAAAACTGCATGATTGAGTCAATGCCTTCTTTTGATGTTAATTTCCATACAGATTTAGAACTTGGCCTTACAAGAGTAGAAACTTCCTGTCTGACTATGGTCTTTACTTGTGAGTAGAAGGCCTTTTTAGCCGTTGTTGATGTTCTTAACAGGAGGCTAAAAAGTTTGTTGTACCTACTACTCACCAAGTAAGAAGAAGCCAGTTTCTTGCTGCCTTTTAATGTCTGAAAGTAAAAAAACAAACTATGTTTCAACTTATCTGATGAACTAGTCCTACTTAAAAGCGATCAAAAATAAAACTCAAGAAAACATTATATCTACAGGTTTTAATACCGAGTGAAAAGGTGGTCTTAACTGATTTTTTTTTTTGCTTAATCAAGTTAACAACTTATAAATTGAATATGACAGGACATTGTAGAAAGGTTTTCAATTGATTTACGGTTCATTAAAGACAGCTTGCACTGTATTATGTACATACATTTTGTAATATTGTCATATCCAAAACAAAAAATTAAACATACTGAGTTGGTGCAAAGTAACGTTTGGTCTTAGGCGAAGATTTGTATTGTTGGCTATCATACTATTTATCATGTATATCTGCTTTTCAAAGATAAGTGACATATAGTGATTATAATTTCTCTTGTCTTGGGTTGTGTGTATCGTCAATATCCAGGTCTCCAAAATGTAAATTGTATCTCTATTCCCAACAAGTACATGGGGCACAATCTTTCTGTTTTTGTATTTAATGAAAATAAAAATAACCTCAAATAACATTCCTTTTTCTGCTTTTCTGTGTTTGAAATTATCTTCCTGGGTGAAAATGCAATCATTTTCTTTGTTGTGTTAACTTTGACTCTTTTGGAACTAGTTGTTTCAGTAGATGACGAAAGAAATTCAATTTTGTGGCCCAGATAAGTCCCTGAGGTTTTTAATTTTAATTCAATTAGAGATTTTACTTTCTTTTTTTTTGCTCTGGTGTTTTGACGATAGCTAGGCACAGTCCAAACACACCAGCATATTGTCAGCAAGTTTTGTTCTGGTGTACAGCCAAAACAAGTGAGCACTTCTCGCACAGCTTCATTGTTTCTACTCAACTTAGAGTCAATAGATACACGATTGTATCTTTTTCTTTTAACAGAATAGTTGAAAGTATTATTACAAAGGTAGCATTTGTGTGACATAACTATTTCTTATTATATAAGATTGAAGTTATGATATTATTATTTTCTATAAGATGTAAGAAATAAATTTCATAGAAATGAGTTTGACAAGATATAACATTGGTTAATCTGCACTAATTCAATATGTGTCTGTGTGTCATAATAAAATCGTATATATAACATATCTCTCTTGCTCTTCCAGACAACCAAAGCTGAACACCAGTTATTTCTTGCTAGAAATTTCATCGTGGTTGGTTTTTGGGCAAATACTTTTTGCCCACACAGCCAAGGTTGTGCTTTAGTAAAATGTGCCTTCCCTCTTTTTTCTTTGTTAGATCCTCTTGTTTGGCTATTGCTGAAGATAAAGATGAATAGAGTACTGGTCACAGTAACTTGGTTTCCTCTATAACCTTATTCCTTGAAAACTGCATGATTGAGTCAATGCCTTCTTTTGATGTTAATTTCCATACAGATTTAGAACTTGGCCTTACAAGAGTAGAAACTTCCTGTCTGACTATGGTCTTTACTTGTGAGTAGAAGGCCTTTTTAGCCGTTGTTGATGTTCTTAACAGGAGGATAAAAAGTGTGTTGTACCTACTACTCACCAAGTAAAAAGAAGCCAGTTTCTTGCTGCCTTTTAATGTCTGAAAGTAAAAAAACAAACTATGTTTCAACTTATCTGATGAACTAGTCCTACTTAAAAGCGATCAAAAAAAAAACTCAAGAAAACATTATATCTACAGGTTTTAATACCGAGTGAAAAGGTGGTCTTAACTGATTTTTTTTTGCTTAATCAAGTTAACAACTTATAAATTGAATATGACAGGACATTGTAGAAAGGTTTTCAATTGATTTATGGTTCGTTAAAGACAGCTTGCACTGTATTATGTACATACATTTTGTAATATTGTCATATCCAAAACAAAAAATTAAACATACTGAGTTGGTGCAAAGTAACGTTTGGTCTTGGGTGAAGATTTGTATTGTTGGCTATCATACTATTTATCATGTATATCTGCTTTTCAAAGATAAGTGACATATAGTGATTATAATTTCTCTTGTCTTGGGTTGTGTGTAACGTCAATATCCAGGTCTCCAAAATGTAAATTGTATCTCTATTCCCAACAAGTACATGGGGCACAATCTTTCTGTTTTTGTATTTAATGAAAATAAAAATAACCTCAAATAGCATTCCTTTTTCTGCTTTTCTGTGTTTGAAATTATCTTCCTGGGTGAAAATGCAATCATTTTCTTTGTTGTGTTTACTTTGACTCTCTTGGAACTAGTTGTTTCAGTAGATGACGAAAGAAATTCAATTTTGTGGCCCAGATAAGTCCCTGAGGTTTTTAATCTTAATTCATTTAGAGATTTTACTTTCTTTTTTTTTTGCTCTGGTGTTTTGACGATAGCTAGGCACAGTCCAAACACACCAGCATATTGTCTGCAAGTTTTGTTCTAGTGTACAGCCAAAACAAGTGAGCACTTCTCGCACAGCTTCATTGTTTCTACTCAACTTAGAGTCAATAGATACACGATTGTATCTTTTTCTTTTAACAGAATAGTTGAAGGTATTATTAAAAAGGTAGCATTTGTCTGACATGACTATTTCTTTCGTTATTATATAAGACTACAGTTTGCCGTGAATGACGTTGTACATTTCATAGTTACGATTGTTTACTTCTACCATTTTAAGATCATGTGATGATTTTACCGAGAAGATCCGAGTAACCGGAAATCAGCGTTGATTGGTCGAGATATTTCAAGATGTCTAACTTGCCAATATTGAAAGTAGAAAGTATTGAATGTGGAAAAAAGTGGATTATCCAGACTCAGAAAGGTCTTTGATCATAGTAAGGCACACGAAAATGTAGAAAAAACGTTTATCTATAATTAGTGTATTCATGTGCGGATGTCTGAAAAGTACAGAAAAAGCGACAATATGAGCGCAAATAAATTGTCCGCGATCTCCTGTTTTGAATGGGCACTGCTTTCTGTCTCTATATTGCACAATAAAAAAAATAAAAAAAATAGAAAATAGCAAAATCAATAAAAAGCAAATGTAAATTAGGAAATATATGCATTATAGGGACAGAAGAATTTGGTATATTAAGATTTATGTATTTATTTATTTAAGTTTTAGTACAAACTGTCAGTTGTTCTCATTTTAGGTCGTAATCCAAATTGAAATTTACTGAATTTGTCTTCCATATAAATCATTACTCTTTCATTTAAAACCGCACTGAATATAGTTACAGACTTAACAATAAGAGGACAGCGTGTTTTTATTATTTCATTTAATATGAGATCAGGACCATATGATTTACCAACTTTAAGTGATTTAATTACTCTTTTAACCTCTGTTATTGTTATAGGTTTATCAGAAATATTATGTTTTTTGTAATTATTTAAATCTGATAGAAAGTTTTCAATCTCTTCTATATGAGTTTTATTTTCAGGTTCTACCCAGTCACCCTGGGATTGGAAGTGTTTCATTAATTTTTTGGGTTGAAAATTATCGTTGCTAGGTTTATTGATGTTTTTATGGGTATAACTATTAGCTTCTTTTAACAATTTACAAAACTCTTGAGGATTTTTAGTTAAAGCATCTAATAATATTTTTTATAAAACTTTCTCTAAACTGTTTTATTTTTCTTTTAGCACACTTCCTCAAATCTTTAGTTGTTACAAAACATTTTTTCTTAATGTTTTATCAAATGGTTTAGATTTTAGTTGTTTCCCAAGAAAATTTAATTTTGAATTTAAGTTTCTAATTTCACTGTCAGACCAAGGTTTTATAATTTTCTTTTTTTTCTTATAGGTGGCATGGTAGTATTTGCATTCCAGAATTTAGGTAGCTCTTTTGTGTACCCTACCTAAGTCAATGTATCTGAACAGTATGATTGGACAAAAAATACAGTATCAACTGAAATACTTTCCCAAACTGAGGGATGAATCAGGTGTAGAAAAATATGAAATAATTTTACATACAGATGAAAATGAATTTTTGGGATTTTTTTTGAATTTTGTATTCACTGCACGATAAAAGACATAAAAGCACTAGTGGCCTTAGGTTTTTGAAAATAGCAAAAAAAGTAAACGGTCATGATACACATTCAAATTCATTTCTGAATAGTAAAATGAAAGTACTTCAGTTAACTGTGAATGTAGAATTTTTCGCAGTGTTAGAAATGGGTGAAAATTCTAAAAAGGCTCTCATTATCGCCTATGGGCCAGGACATACTACCGTGCCACTTTAAATGAATAGGACTTTTTCTTAAGCAGACATCTTTCGATATGTTGTCAAATATGATTTTAAGGTTTTCAGATGCTGAATTAATACCCGACTCACTGATTTCAATTTTTTTTTTTGCTCGAAGTCTACAATCATATTTATTACTTGCTTAGAGGACAATGTTTATAATTTTTTTCTTTAGACTCTGGTGTCCATTTGTAGCTTGTTCAACTTTTTAAAGAGTGGGTCTTATCAATTTTATGCGAAAAATTCAACTTACATTTCAAAACAAAATAGATCTGAACATGGTCAGAGAGTTAACTAGATATCATTGAAATAGGAGCCATCTCTGTGGGCCCCGCTGTGAATAATGTGCATTAAAAAATTGTATCTTTACCATAGGACATGGGTTTGTCAACTGAAATCAAAGTTTTTGACCTTGACCTTTGACCTAGGAAGTTGTAAATAAATTATGACATACCCTTTGGTGTTGGTTTATAAACATGTCAAGTATAAACTTTGAAATGATAACGGTTCTCAAGATATAGAGCGGACACGACCTTTACCATAGGACATGGGGTTGTCAACTGAAACCAAAGTTTTTGACCTTGACCTTTGACCTAGGAAGTTGCACATAAATTATGACACATCCTTTGGTGTTGGTTTATATACATGTCAAGTATAAACTTTCAAATGATAACGGTTCTCAAGATATAAAGCGGACACGATCTTTACCATAGGACATGGGGTTTTCAACTGAAACCAAAGTTTTTGACCTTGACATTTGACCTAGGAAGTTGTACATAAATTATGACATACCCTCTGATATTGGTTTATATTCATTTCAGTTATAAACTTTAAAATGATAACGGTTCTCAAGATATAGAGCGGACACAATCTTTACCATAGGACATGGGGTTGTCAACTGAAACCAAAGTTTTTGACCTTGAACTTTGCCCTAGGCAGTCGTTCATAAATTATGACACACCCTCTGGTGTTGGTTCATATACATGTCAAGTATAAACTTTGAAATCATAACGGTTCTCAAGATATAGAGCGGACACGATCTTCATCACAGGACACAGGGTTGTCAACTGAAACCAAAGTTTTTTGACCTTGACCTTTGACCTAGGAAGTTGAACATACATCATGACACACCCTCTGGTGGTGGTTAATAAACATGTAAAGTATAAAGTATGAAATCATAATGGTTTAGATATGGAGCGGACACAAAGTGTTACGGACGGACGGACGGACAGACTGATCACTATAGGGCTAACTATTTCATTTTCTAAGTTCTGAAAATCATCATCTAAATGAATAGAATTATAAGGGGGAATATAAACAGCACATAAAAATAAATCTTTCTGAAATCCAAAGGACTAAACTAGTTTAAGCCATATTCTATTTGGAGATGTAGATGCTTTAGATAAATTAGTTATTCCCTTGAAAATTTCTTTTTTAATGTATATAATAATGCCACCGCTGTGTCTTTTAGATTTTGTATGTATTTTTCTGCATTTCGAAATAGAAACAAAATTCTCAATTTGAGTTTCAGCATTCTTTCCTTTCCATGTTTCTAATATAACATTTATATAAGATTTGATATTATCAATAAATAAATCGTCTGTGTATTTATCCCAAAGACCACGGACATTTCATGATGAGACAGTTAGCTCTCTTTGTAATGATGACATGTGTGCAATGATTGTTATGAGCTGGTTAAAAAAGATCCCTCAAATTTTACGGCACTGGACGTTTGCGCTTTTTCATAGGACATTTACGCTTTTTTTTGTGGACACTTACGCTTCAAAACTAGGGACATTTGCGCTTTTTAAAAATGGACATTTGCGCTTTTTACATAGGACATTTGCGCTTTTTTTTTATATATATATATATATCTATAACTTCCCTCCTCTTTTATCCGGGCTTGGGACCGTCAGGTTTGACCTGGCAGAGTTAAAGTCATTCTTTGTGGTTAAAAGTTTAAAAATCATAGCACCTTCATGTCATAGCACATTGTTGATATATGTTTAAAAGTTTATGTACAGCTTAAAGTAAACATTCTTAAGAAATAAAATCAAGTACTGTTATCACAATTACAGGTCAGTTTTAGCTTGATATTTAAAGCCCAATAAGTGAACAAATTTTGCTCTTGTTATCTGTCCTGATTGGTACTTAGCCCACATCTCAAATAAATGATCGAGTTTATCCTTTTCAACGGTATATCTCCATGAAAGGTCTCCAATTTTTAGGGTTTGGTCGAAACGATATAAAAATCCATCAAGACATATTCATTTTTTTTCTTTACTAGTCACTATAACTTTAAAATCCATGTTCACTGTGTAAATGTGAACTAACTAATGACAAATATAATTAAGTTAAATTTATTTACGTAATGATTTACTTCTCATTAAGATTACAGGTAGTCGACTATAGGTAAAAAGCACAAATGTCTGGTCAATTTAATACAGGTGAATCAAAATTAAAAGCGCAAATGTCCATAGTATTTGAAGCGCAAATGTCCTATCGTTTTACAGGTAAAAAAGCGCAAACGTCCTGTGCCCAAATTTTAATCTTTATACATGTAGGTCTTTGAATTTCTTGGTAAATATCTTTTATATGACTTTCAAATATATTGTGTTGTATACAGCTTTTATAAGTATTATCATAAATATAAAAAAAGAAAATACTAACATGTTTGCTGAGAAGACAAGAAGCCAAGGACAGGTAATCAAATTGAATTATCTCCCTTTAGAAAAAACAAATAATACACTGTAACAATGATCAAAAATACTTGTGATTGTCAGAAATAGTAATATATAAATATACATCTTAATGTATGACTGTTATACATTTATAGCATATTATGAAATACCTATTTTTTTGTACTTTGTTACCATGTTTGTAATATAGTCATGAGCTTCTATAAGAAATTGTATTTTCATCTTTTCTCCAAAAATTTAAAGTTATTATCAATTATTATTGTATAGCAATATAATATTTCCAACAGAAAGTAACCAAAAGTTAGCGTGCAATAAATTCTAATATTGAACTAGTGCAATAAATCTTCAAAATTCATGACGTCATCAACGACAAAATTTTAGTTTAAACCAATGTTTACTTTTAAATATTATATTGCTATACAATAAAAGGGTTATTGCATGAATATTGGGGAATATTGTCTCTCGTAGAACATAAATTGCACTCGCAAGCTCGTGCAATATAAAATTCTACTCGGGACAATATTCCCCAATATTCATGCAATAACCCTATATTACTGAAAAAATTTAAGAAAACAAATATCTTAAATATAAATAGAAATGCTGTTTTCAACTCAATTTGATTAATCTAGCACTTACTTTGTAGTTGCAAACAAAACTCTAATAAAACATTTTATTCTAAATATCAGTTCTCTCTTTTTTTCTTTCTTTCTTTGTTTTTAAACACTAAAATAATTTTGTAATTTGCAATTGCTACTTATCAGTTAGGATATTCAATAAAATTAAAGTATATCTTTTCCATTTTGTTAAAACATTGATGTAAAATTCAACAATCTGCAGTTAAGATTAAGATTACACTATGCTTATAGAAAGCTAATTAAAGAAGCAGTGAACTGTTTGTTTGTGTCCTAAATCAGTCAGGATCCTACTTCGTCAAAATTATCTCCCCATTACGCCAGTTCATTTTCACAGTCGTAGAAATGGAAGCCATTGTACGGATGACGCGCTGCCAATTTTGCTCTCGGAAACCGATAAATTTATCCACATTGCACCATTACGATCCTTATATGTCAGTTGTATTTTAAAAGACAAATGTTTCAACTAGCTAATGAGCATCAGTTAATGATCTTGTCTGCATTTATTCAACTTAAAACTATTGTCTGATCGGTTGTCAGATGGAATTTTCGAAAATTCATAAACATTTTAAAAAATTCTAATTAAATATTTCCTGGAAGGGCAGACTAGATTTTTTTAGTGGTTGAAGACTATAAACTCTAGTTTTCACACACAAAAAAATATAATTTTTCGAAGATACGCATTTTCATCATCCAACTTGAAAGACTGTCGTCAAGTACTTTCAGTAAAAAAAATAGCTATTCGAACACACCTACTCTGTTTTTGTGATTCATTAGATAGGTATTTCACTTGACCCATATATTTCATCTTTTAGTACTGTGATTTTTTATGTTATAAAGCCAACCTGTAGCTTTGATATATAAAAATGATAGAATCTGAAGCGAGACGATGTATGAAATATTCTTGCTTTGTACGATATCAAGACAAAATATTCAACTCAAACACGCCCTAACATAAAAAGGTGCACTCGATTTTCTCTTTTTGATACATTTGTTACCCATTTTTTGGAACTTTTTCTTGAGTCACATAATGGAAGGGCAGACACGAAAATTACTGAACTAATAGATTGATATGTATTCCGTCCGTGGTAAAATTAAAAAAAAATCGGAGGTTATGCATTTTCTACATCCAACTTGAAAGATACCCATGTCGTCGACTTAATATCTAATTGTTCTGCTTAACTATGTACTAAATAAATTGAAAACTTATCCAAATGGTGTTTTCAAAATAAAACACTTCGTAATTGAGAATAAAATTGTAATTTTGTTTGTTTCTATTAACTTTTAAAATTTTTGTCACTATAGTAAAACATTACAGTAAGCATTTATCGCCTTCTCTAACAAAGAGCTTCGATTCTTTTGTTCTATTTCAACCTGGTTTCCGACTGAAAACAAACGATTTCTACGCCAATTCGTCTTCACAATATGCAGTCGATTTGGTTTGCGGATGTTTACTCGCATGTGGAAACACTAAGCCAAGAAAAATTAAACAGTTTCTTACATAGGATCTTTTTAAATCATTATTAATAAGAACGAAGATTTAAATCTTTAAAAGCTTAATATCCATTTAAAATATTCTCTTTCTTTCTTTATTACTATATATATTTTGGAGTACAATCACCTGAAAAAAAATCCAAGCATAAAAAAGACGCGCTTTTATTGCTATTTATATCACAAAGTCACTGAGAGTCCTTCAAAATTGAGAAACTGTCTCTTCAATGCAAGTTTAGTAAGGCCCTATAGTATCAGTTTTCAATATGAGCTTAAGAAGGCCCTAGTATCAGTGTTCATTGCAATTCTATTCTTGATATCATGTTTATACGAGAGAAAAAAAAGAGCTGCAGATTAATATAAAAAAAAATCAAATAATACTAGTACTGTGGATATAAATCTAACAAATGTCTGTCATATTCCGCACGTCAATTTCATTGTAAATGCAGAACCAGTACAAACTTTTAAACAACCAGTATTTGAATTCGAACATACTCACTATATAGAAGTAGCTGAATTCAGGTGCACATGCATGGTGTGTATACAGTATCATATATTTTAACATGTTTAGTAAATAAAACGTTTCAATATTAATATTCAAGGTTATTTTCAATTGACACTTTCGGCGATCCAAGATATTAGAAAAGAGTTATCTGCTCTTTTATAAGCAATCATGTTTGGACTATTAATGCAATCCATAATTGTACGGACATTTTAGTTTGGAATGATTTGAACAAACAATGATCGTTTCACTTACAAAATAAAAATAGGACAATTTTCCACTTCATTTTGGCTCACCTAGCCTGAAAGACCACAAGAACATTTGCAATCACTTGGCGTTTATTGTTGTCTGCCAACTTCAAAAATGATCTGTCCTTTGAAACTACTCTGTCAAATGTTACCTTGCTGCTCCTTAGATAATCAAATTAAAAAAAGTCATCATGCAGATCCAGAACTTTTCACAAGGCGGAGGAGGGGGGCGTTATCTGACCTGAGGGGGCCCCGCTCTAGTCATGCTTCAGTGATTCCCTATTATAATCAACCAAATTTTTCCCACGAAAGGGGGTAACCCCCCCCCCCCCTGGATCCGCCTATGCAATGTCCGCTGTTGGTAAAAAAAAAAGAAGGATTTAAAACACTTGATTAGGCTTATAACTCTAAAACTTGAGCAGTAAGATCATAAGTAATATCATCATGGCATGTTTTTTGTCGAGTCAGCGAGTGGTGATCTTGGGATTTCTTTTTCAACAATTCTTTAGGTCATTACACTTCAAGAGTTCATTTAAAATTAACTGTCTGTCCTTTTATTTTGGCATGACATTGTTATTAGAAGCAACATAAAAGCTTTGTTACAGTTGCAGTTATCAGACTCAATTAAAATATGTTTATAGGCACATGCAATTAAATGGCCTTGATCTTGGGATTTCTTTTTCAACAATTCTTTAGGTCATTAAACTTTAAGAGTTCATTTAAAATTAACTGTCTGTCCTTTTATTTGGCATGACATTGTTATTAGAAGCAACATAAAAGCTTTGTTACAGTTGCAGTTATCAGACTTAATTAAAATATGTTTATAGGCACATGTAATTAAATGGCCTTGATCTTGGGATTTCTTTTTCAACAATTCTTTAGGTCATTAAACTTTAAGAGTTCATTTAAAATTAACTGTCTGTCCTTTTATTTGGCATGACATTGTTATTAGAAGCAACATAAAAGCTTTGTTACAGTTGCAGTTATCAGACTCAATTAAAATATTTTTATAGGCACATGTAATTAAATGGCAGTTTCCTTCTTCGGTTTCGTTTTTTTTTTTTTTTTGTAGCAGGAATCGGCGGATTTCTATTGTTTATATTAGACCTGTAGCTGTAGCTAACATAAAGACATACAAGAAATCGCCTAACCAGAATAAAGTACAACGGATTGGGAAGGTTCGTTAAACTTTACGTTGAACTTACACAGAGTCGACACTGTTCAGGTAGAAGTTGTCTTGCTTTAATCTATATGAATTTACAAACTAATGTAAATCGTTTATTAGACAATGATAATTGCCTAAGTGTCTTTTTCCGGGATTTATAATGTAACTTACTCTATGTATAGCAAAATACTTTCCTAACGAGTTCATGTAACGACATTGTTAATGTCTAAGATGCCTATTTGTTTTACATTTAAACCATAATGCATGAGTACGTGCATTTTTAACTTTCATGTCATATGGTGTTAAAAAGCCTAATATATGAAAGCTTTTTTGTGTCATTCTATGCTCTAGAGAGAAAAAAATGTCGTGGCCACGGACAAGTAAGTCGTGACCACGGACAATTTTTTTTTACAGCATAGAATGGCACAAATAAGCTTTCATACTAATATATAATTTCATGTATCCTGAGTACATTGTAGGTAATAAAACACAGTCTAACAAAAAGTCATATAGTAATTATAAGTCATTAAAATAACGAGATTTTGTCAACAACAAAAAAATTACAACCTTAATTATGAAAATACCAACAGAATAGAAATGAGATATACTAATTATATCATTGTTCATGGGTGTTCCTTCAACTAATAGGTATATAACCTATTATTCTGAAGCAAATATTATTAGAAAATGAATTCGTACGGAACAATTAAGCTGTAATTAGGTTATTTTGTGTTATATTTTAATAGTATATTTACATCGATTCTGCGTGCTTCTATGAACGATCTACCACACTGTTATCTTGTTTATTATCTTTATTTTCAATTTTGCTGCGTTGCTTTTTTATTTTGCATTTCGGTCCTTGGAATTTGATGCGACTGTTATACAAGTGAAAGGTTTAGCCTAAAAAACCAGGTTCAATCCACCATTTTCCACATTTGAAAATGCTTGTACAAAGTCAGGAATATGACAGTTGTTGTCCATTCGTTTGTTGTGTTTTATCATTTGATTTTTCCATTTGATTAGGGACTTTCTTCTTTGTATTTTCATCTGAGTTCAGTATTTTTGTGATTTTACTTTTTTTTTATAATTGTAGGTAGTATTGTTATTGCATTTTCTATGTTATCTTATACAGACTAAGCTGTCAACACAAAGACCTATAGTACAGGAACTTGTAGGTTCATATCGTTTGCATTCAATACTTTTAGAATTAACTTTTAGAATTAAAAGTATAATAAATAAGTTTTTAGATAAAATACACCTCATTTATAAATGTGTTAAACATTGAACAACTTTATAATCTACTATATAAACTCAAAAGTGTTCAAAGATTGATGATGGACGATGATTGAAAATAAAAAGTAAAATATTAAATCTACAGAACATGTTTCCTCTTTATGTTTGCGCACGCAACCAGGTACTCTTACTCGGATTAACTGCTTGGATTTACGATCTGAAAATCGTGTGTCAAAACAAAAATCCTGATTCTGTTGTTAAATTAAAACGCATTCATATTGAACTATTTTTTTGTTAACTTTCAATAAATAAAAACATACCTTTCAATTTAGTAATTTGTTCATAATGTATAAAAGAGGAAGTTCTTTGCGAAAAACAATTTTATAATCACAATTTTTGTTACATTTGTATCTTAATCTCGTATTAAATTTTTAATTGCAGAGGACTTGGCTAAATACTTAATGCATTCATTTAAAAGCAAAATAACATTTGTCGCTTTCTCTGTTCATGCTTATTTGACTTCACTTAAAATTTTAAAATGCAATCTTACAGTTCTATCGTTTTAATATATAATTTGAATTGTATTAGTTATTTTATTCTAGCTTCTAGGAAGTACTTTTGCATTTAAAAAAAAGTCGACCGATTTTTATACGACTGCAAAAATTTGTTTGCGTTCATATAATGCAATGATGTGGTCGGCATCGTGAGAAGACACATTTGATTTCCGGACAATAACTTTTACTTAGTTAAAGTGGATGGATATCTATGAAATTTTACCAGAAAGATAAATACAACAAAAGGAAGGTTGGGATTGATTTTATGGGTTATGGTATCAACAGTTTAAGAAATAGGGGGCAAAATAAATAGAAAAAAAAACATTAGTTACAATAACTTTCGTGTTAACTTATGGTTTGGATCTCTCTGAAATTGTACCACACGGTTTCATATCTCAAAAGGAAAGCCGGGGTTGAGTTAAGCGGCAACATTTTTCCAAACACAATAGCAAGAACTCTTTAATTGAACATATTATGCAGTAGCACAGTATATCGCAAAAGCACAGTATTGTGCAATAGCAAGAAATCTTCAATTGCACAATAGCACATCATTGCACAACAGCACAGTATTGCGTAAAAGCACAGAATTTCGCAATAGCATAGTATTGCACAATAGCTAGAAATCTTCAATTGAAAATAAATACAAAATTAAATTTTTAACCAATTTTCAAGGGGATTAGTTCAAAGTCCTAAATTTTGGGGATTTTTAACTAGTATTACATTTTTGGATATTCATAAATTGGTCTACGTTAAGTTCAAAAGGGTCCAGAATTAATCTGTGTTTGACTTCATAAAAAACTGAATTATTGCGGCTTTATGATATGCTGAATCTTATTGTGTATTTACATTATTTATTTTTGGCCCTGTTTTCAAATCAGTCCATACTAATTTACATAAGGTTTGAAGGGTCCAAAATTAAAATTAAATTTTGGTGTTTTTTTATATGCTTATTTGACCCTGTTGTTAGATTTTGGATATCAGACTATTCTAGGTAAATTAAATGTCCTATTTCAAATTTTAAGGATCTTTTACCACATTTATTTTGTGTCAGAAACCTATACTATGTGAAAAGTTTTGTTCAAATTCAGAATCAGGCAGTATCAAGCTTGAATAGTGTGTCCAAACTTGCCTCGACCTCTGTGGTCGCATCAGGCTGCGCTCAGCGTAGCATTTTAATCTAAGTATAGTTTTCAATAAATTAGAAATAATTCTGCATTGACTGGAAATAAACTATTCTTTCGAGATCATTTGTTACAATGTATGAGGGACCTAATCGTAATGCAAGTTTGACAGTTTTGTGTTATTATTAGGTTGAAAACGCCGTCTGTACATGTAGGCCTGTTAATTACAAATATTGTTAAACTATATAAAAACAGTAAAAATACAGTATAAAAGTGTCATTTTGTACATTTACCAAAGGGAAACGTTGTTCAAAGCAATACTGTTTAATATGTCACTGCAATGTTGGACAATTGGGATTTGGTGGAAATTACAGCCAACATTTTTGCAAATAAAATGTCCAGACTTTACTATAGAAATTTTCGTTATAAAACTGAAACATCTTTTTCAAATTAAAAACAAACTTATATCAATACAATTTTCGTTATAAAACTGAAACATCTTTTTCAAATTAAAAACAAACTTATGTCGATACACTTAAGTCGAGCGCACCCTAGAATAAGTCCATTTTTATACTAGCTAAACCATTTTTTTAAATTTATATACGTGTTTTAATGAAATCATCGCTAACGTTGCATGTAAAAATTATATTATAGGAGTACAAAGGGTAAGGCTGTGGATTTTTTTTTAAATATTCGTATTTTTAGAATTTAAACAACAAAGGGAACCATTTTCCTGAACTCAAGTTGCAGAACAAATTTGTTCTTTTTCAATTTTTTCTCATTATATCTACATGTATAAAATAAAAAAAGGTAAAACAGATTTATTCGGTATGGTAAAAAATGTATATAAGTCTTAATAAATGCAGCTGCTTTACAAGACAAACACACACGTGGAGAAGTTTTAGTGTTCTGAAGGAATCGAACATCATTAAGTCCGTATACATATATACATAAAAGTTGTATGATCTTATCACATCTTGATTTATTGGAACTTCCTTCGTGTTCAAAAATCCCTTTCTGTCACCAAAATTTATCTTAATATATTCGGTTGAAAGTCACATGTACTTTCCATTAACCTTAAATCCATGACAATAAATCATTTCAAAGAGAGTTCTTCAAAAGATATTATCGTTAATCTTTGGATTTTAGAATCTATTTAAAAGCAATTTAATCTATTTATGCTTTCACCAAAATTAATATAAAGTCATTCAAGCAATAGCTTTGTTTTCATTTAAGTTGCATTAATGCCTTAAGGCAGGAAAAATGAACTTTAAGTGGCAAAATGAGCATTTAATTATTTTATTAAGTTGATTCTAATGTGACTGTAATGAAAACAGTTTTAACTATTGCCTTCAATTTATTAACTTAAAGGTTAAATATTGAACAGAACATATATATTTTTCTCCCACCCTTTTTTCATCTTGATTTCGATTATAATGTAAAACTTTTAAATCAGGTTGATGATATTCGTGTGTGCTTATTTTCAAACAATCTTTCAAATGAGACCATGGGTACAACTATAATACGGATCTTGTTAAAATACTGACTCACAAGAACACACCCGCGGGTCCATGACAGTATTAAAGTACACGTACCTATGCCTTATTTCTAGCATGGTTTTTAGTATCCGTATTTGTCATCTGGTACATTCATGCTGATTATAAGGTGCACAGTTTTCTCTGCTTTCAAAATCTATCGGTTTAAACTCGTCCCGGTTTTCTTTCTACAAACGGAAACTAATGTAATGGATGTTAAATTTTGGTTAATTCCCTTAATTTGTTCAGATCAATTATTTAATATTTAAATGTTCATTTGAAGTTTAATTTGATTTAAACATTAAAGATATAAGTTAGGATTGACAATTTAACTGTTTTAACATTAAACTTTGATGTTTCTATAATGTTTGAAGATTATTCATTTATTCAACTTTTCTTCAGTATATTCTCTGTCAAAGTTATCCTGATATATGACAATATTAGGAATTTAATTTATAATTAGTCAGCCACTTCATTTAAATTGCTATAGGTATCATTTGCGCCAATTGAAAAATCATTTTATTGCGCCAATTTTATGAAAATATTTATATTCATTATTACCAGTACCAGAGATATATAATACATGTATTATATGTCTCTGTTATTACACAACAAAATGTTACAACACCAACAACAAATAGCTTATTTTCGTCTCACCATTAATATTACAAAACATAACATAATACACGAATACACAAAATAATATAAATATTAATGGCATTCTAAAAAAGAATTATGAGAGACGGGATTTAAAAAGAATATATACCAAGAATTCTGTGAAATTAGGCTTGATTGTTTGAATGAGATGAGTGCAGTTTGTTTAGTATCTGTACAGAGATGTTCCAAATCATTCTTTCAAAATTTTTCTTTGAAATTCTAGTTTCTGAGTATTAATTTAGTTTCATGTTATTGAATTCCCCACTCAAAATAACCGTAAAACATTCATCTTTAGGTTTCCCTCTATCATTCTTTATTTTCTTGAACGATTATATATCAGACATCTTAACATGTGAAAATATATTCTATTAGTGAACAAATTATTTATTGGTGATTTTTCTTAATTTTGATGAGTGTTGAGTTTAATCTAAAGCTGATAGGTCTTCATAGTATGTTACATGTTACATGTATGCTATAGGTTAAACAAATGTACAGTTAAATGTGGCGCAATTTGATTCCATTTATTGGTGTAATTGAAATCATCAGAAAAATAAAGCGTGACGCAATTGATTCATTTTCAAAACTGCAATCGGCGCAAATTGATTCTGCCAAGCAAGTCGGTATACATCATTTAAACTGCACGGCTCTGGTGACCCTTGTTTAACCGAACGATTCAGGAGTTTTCCCTTAAATACATCCTGATCTCTATTTTAATGAAAAAAATATTCTGGTAAAGTAGATGACAATTTTTTATTCTGAATTCCTTTAAAAAAACAAAACAAACTTAGAGTGTTTAGTTTAGAAAAAAAATATAAACTTGATAGATACCGTCGAAACAATAAATGAAAGTTGGAAAACAAATTCTGACTCATAAAAAAAACCATAACCTCCATTTGAAATTAAATAGTTGCTCTCTATAAGTTATATATAAAGTTGAATTCTTTAACTCGTCGTTTTTTTCGTCATGTCGGCTAAGAAACTGTATCTCATTGTTTTAGGAGTTCAGATGTACACTGAGCTTGTTTGTCAGTTTATATTCGATTTATGAGTTTTAACATCCCTTTGGTATCTTTCGCATCTCTTTTACATCAAACTTTTCTTTCTAAGTTACACAATCCCATCAGTGGGAGTAATAATAAGTAATGAATTGTTGTTTTTAATCAACATTCTTTTGTCCTTCGTCGTTTTATTTATTATAAATAATATTGATTTCATGTTCTACATTTTTGTACATGTATATAATAACAATATGATAGATAAATAGATTCCAAGATTAAAGTTGACAATTTGAAAAAAACTAATAATAATAAAGTATTGCCCGAACACGCATCCGTTTAAAACAAATGTACAATAAAAATTTAAATTTTGTATCTCAACAATTTCTAACATTAAATAACCCATATCCTTATATATCAGTATACATATATATTTCTTAGCGATAGGAAATGAACATGTAGGAGTTACAATTCTGCTTGATTACTTGTTGTAATTAAAATCTTCTCTACAATTATAACGCATCAGACCAGGCAAATGTATAGTAGAAACCATGTGTATCGTTTACAATTATATAATTGCGTAGGAAACATTGATATGAAAAGTATTTAAGACGTAAGGTAACTTTAAACTTTAACTTTTCATGTTCATGTATATATAATACCGGTGTAAGTGGGAAACAGTCTAGCATTTAAACTTTCAGTGGTAATCATTATGGAAAATAAAAACTCGATCGATGTTTTAAAAACACTGGATTTTATTGAAAACTTGAGAAAAACGGAATGTGCTAATTATGAAGGACTAGTTACAAATATAAGGAGACGTCAAAAGCAACTCGAAGAAATGTTACAAACGTATGCTGCTTTACTCTGTCAAGAGGCAAACAAAAAATGGATGGAAATAAGCCAAATTTTATCAACATATGAAAGACAGTTAAGGACATATTGCAACAAACAACAATCTACAGATTCTATCTCCTGCGAGTTAAATTGTAATGTTCTGCCAATAGAAAAGATGCCTCGATTTCAAGATGGCAACCTGTCTAGAAAATCTATTTCAGACAGTTTTGGATGCATAAAGAAAAATTGTTGTGTTGATGTTGAACTGCACAAACTCCACTCATTTGACACAATACTGTCATATATTAATCCAGTATGTGCAGTGAACGATAGTACTGCGTTATTAGGCTGTGCTGTTGACAACACTATAGAATACGCTTCCGTGGGATCTACAGAGACGCATTTAAAGTCATACCAGAAAATTGACGTCTGCTCAATTGCAATACTTCGCTCAGGTTGCCTTATATTTTCAAGCTCAACAAATGATACGACCGTTAAAATATTAACTGGAGATGGTTCAGTTGAAATATTACATGATTTTCAACCACTTATTCCGAAAGGACTATGTATTTCGAACGGAGGTGGAATTATTGTTGGACTTCGCGAGAAAACAACTGATCCTTTTTTGGTAAATAAATTAAGTATTAGACAAGTAAGAAAGCTAGATAATTTTGGTAGAACAAGTCGGATTTATGAATTGGATCAAGAAAAAACTAAATTATTTACTGTACCATCTAGAATATCAACAGACGGAAATATTATTTATGTCGTCGATACCATTGACAACGAACACGGGCGGATTGTAGCATTATACGAAACTGGAATGCTTCGTTGGGTTTATAAAGGTTACGAACTGTCAAATAATATGTTTTGTCCAAATGACATTACAGTTACAACTCGTGGAATAATTATAACTACTGATACATTTAATGATGCGCTACACTTCATTTCTACGGATGGTTCGGTTTTACTTTATCAAACATTGAACCCTTTCGGAATGCATTTACCTTGCAGTGTTAGTATGGACTTTCGTGAACGATTATGGGTTGGATGTGGTAAGAAGGGTAAAAAAAAGGCACAATGCCATATCTTGTCTATTTATCCAATTGAAGCGTAGACTTACTATTTATTTACATATATAACAAGTGTGGACACAGATCAGTGTGGATAGTTTACATATATCTATACTATTAAACGAGAAGACCTCATTTTGGGTGTCGCTTCTCTTCTTTCCACAATAAATTAATCAACACGCCTCTGTGTCCTATAGGTACAGTGCATAGTCGCATTTGTCATCTATTCATATGATTATTCAGATTGAGTTATTTTGGGAGAAAATCGAGAAAAAGGGCATCCGGATATTGTCCCGTCATTGGACAAAATTTGAAGTCAGATTATACTTCCGGTTTGCGTTTTTCTGTATACTTTGAACATAAATATACTACGAATAAAGTGTATATTCAGAATTCTATCTGCTATCATTTTCAAGTTTACTATCCACGGTGGTCACAGAGTTTATTAAATAGAGAGGATCTGTATACTATATCAATGACCACCATGGATCGATTAGAAAACTTAGAATTGAAAGTAAATACACTTTATTTATATAGTGAATGTTCATAATATACAGATAAGCGCTAAAATTATTCATGTGCACTTTTGATACCTTTTCTGAAATTCTCCAATCATTAAATAAAAAAAAGAAGATGTGGTATGATTGCCATGTTGACAACTCTCCACAATGTGGAAACCAAAATGACACAGAAATTAACAACTATAGGTCATCGTACGGCCTTCAACAACGATCAAAGACCATACCGCATACTCAGCTTTAAAAGGAACCGAAATGAAAATGTAAAACAATTCAAACGAGAAAACTAGCGGCCTTATTTATGTACAAAAAATGAACGAAAAACAAATATGTAACGCATAAACAAACGACAGCCACTGAAGTACAGGCTCCTTACTTAAATGTTCATAACATACTAAATGTATATTCATATTGAAATTGATAGAAAACCACACATTGGGAATTTTGGAAATAAAGGCCTGAGGAGGGATTAAAAAAAACCTGTTCCTGTCCCCAATAACCTATGATTTATGATAAGTTTGCTGAAATTCTCCAGTCATTCAATATTTCACAAAATTCTTCCAACAACACTTTACATACTTTAAACTACGCTCTGAATGCCCGCGATAAAAATATAAATATGATGTTTATTATATCCTCATAAAATACAAATGAATTTAATACATTACCAAATAAAAATCAAGTGCATGTGAATTACATTATTAGATAATATTTATATGGATACATAAAATGAACAAGAAGCGTCGTTCATCGTCGATTTCTAACATTTCTAATTTACCACGTAAACCAATTTACACGAAATATGATTAAACTTTAAAGTCTAATGAATAGGTTTTGAAATTTTATTAAGTCCCATCAATTAAATTCAATATTGCAGCGATGACTATCCATAGAATGTCAGCTTTTACCGCGGGTTCTTTTTCTAGAGCCTACGCTTCTTTAATCTCATTCTGTTACTAACATAATTAGTTCTCTTTCTGATCTTTATTTAAATACATTGTAAGTTTGAATTCGGGATCATGCTATATTTTTAGCGTACCTTTGTTGTCCATTCGTTTCATGTGTTTTATTATTGAATTTTATCATTTGATTAGGAACTTTTCATTTTGAATTTTCCTCGGAGTTCAGTATTTTTGTGATTTTACCTTTCGCTTATCTTTAGTATACCATCATAATGAATTAGACGTAACAGAAGCTAAAGTTTACCGATGTTCAAACAAAACTTTTGGACGGTTCTCAATTATCCAACTTTTTAAAATTATAAGTAGTACAGATAAAAAAAAAGTTGGATAGGTGAGATCAAATGTAATCAAGAACAAAGGGTTTTTCAACTAGACTTGGGTTGAATGACAGGTGAAAAATAAGACTGAAAATTATACCCGGATTAATTTTTTTGTAACTTATTATTTAGCATAGCATGTTAAAATGTGCAACTGACATTTAATCATTTGAAAGTATTTTTTAAGTTTTTTAACCGTTGATTAAAATGTGAATTGGATAAAAAAATATCAGCTGCACTTTTTATTCATGAAGAGATTTGTCAATTTGATGGAGCTTTTTTGTGTAATAGATCCTATTCGTTCATTTTTTTCTGTTCTTCTGACCAAAGGATCCAAATGGGACAAAATCTAAGTTGAATAGGCTGTCTTCAAAGTCCATCAAGATTCTGTGTGGGTTTATCGGCGTGTTGGTGTCTGCTCCACTTGCCTTCAGAATTGCAAACAAATGTTGGTAGGTAGTCTGGCATTTATCAGGCAGGAAAGCGAATATTAGTGGGTACATGTCTTCTTTAATGAGTTCATGTATTGTGTAAAGCTGCTTAAAAAGTAATGGACTAGCGTAAAAAGTTCCATTAGCGAATATAGCATTGGCTTGGCTGAGGTGTCGAAGATTGTCTGAAGTAACAAAAACTGGTGTCTTCCTCCCATTCCCTGCAACGGAACTGTATTATTGCACTGTCATAGTGTTGGTAGTGGGTCTAGACAGGAGCGTGCTTTCTCTGATAAGTGTGACAGGAATAGCTTGGCTTTGATATCTACATGTGATGGTGGGTGGTTGTGGTCTCTTGGAAATCTGGTAACTAGATTATCTGTGGTGTTTAAGGTGCAAGGGCAGTTCATTTCTATACATTGCCAGTATACAAGTTCTGCATCTCTGCCCTGTTGTCTGGTCTTAACACAATCTCTGTAACCTGCAACTGCTAGGCAGTGACCTCTGGCATGAGAAATTTTTTGTACTCTTACTTGTGCGTTTTCCATTTGTGCAATAATGAAATTCGGTCTGTAGTTTTTTTTTTAAAGGACGGCTTCCTAAGTGGACGACCATTTGATATTCTGGGGGGCGAGGAGGATTTGTTTTTGATCGGTTATTTATTTTTGTAAACTAAGAGGACATATTATTCATTTTCTGCACTATTGAAGCAAGATTTTTCATTTACATTAAAGCAAGGGACTGATTATTCATTTTCACAACTATATTTATGATATTCGAAAACATACAATTTTTAAATGATTTGTTTATTATAAATAATACATGTATAGTCAAGTCATTAATATGTACCATTTTTATCGGAATTAATATGTACCATTTTAATCAGAATCAATTATCATCCTCTGCAGAAATCAATCTATTATATTCCCAACTGCATATACATGTATTGCATACATACATAGTATTAAAGTTTGGTTATAACGCCTCTTTTAAAAGTATTGGAGCCACTGAAGGCCCAAGAAGCTATAAAACAAATGATGCAAAATCAAGCTTTCTGAGTGTTCCGAAGACCCTTTCACAATCTGAAAATGCAAGTTTTGTATTAATAATTTTTTGACAATATTTTGGTCTCAAAGCAAAATGTATAAATTCAGTGTAAGACTTAAGTTTCTAGGGACAACATCATAAGACAAATGTGCATGATAAAGTAAAAATGGAATTCACATAGTTTTAAAGTCTGTGGCTGCCGTTTTTTTTTAAACTGATGATCAAGTTCATAACAAAATTACTAGATTACAAAAGCAATGCAATACTAACAGAATACAGAAGGGCAATCAATGAACAAAAGACAAATAAATAAGAAATATTGATCCCGAAAAATCAGGGCTACGTCTGAGAGAAAACAGAATTTGCTTCTTGCAAGGCACTCGCTGTGAACACAATTTGATATGGAGACAAGGTTTAGTTTGAAATTTCATACATGAAGCATTTAAAATATGTTAAAATAAAAGTGAGGTAAGGTTTCCTGAGACAAGATACCTCAAGTTAAATAAAACCAACTTTCAGACATATTTATACTTTTATTATTAAAAAATTTGGGAAGTGTTTCGCGATTTTTTTTTTTGGAAAAGATGATGATTTACGAAGAATCTGGTGTCATCTCATTCTTTCGATTAGACCTGCTGAGTTTTTATTTTCAATACATTGCCAGTCAGGCAATTTATTTTCAAACTACCACAGAACAAACCATTTATTTTTGTGATTATCATGGCTGAGTTATCTATTTTCTAAATCCTCCTGCCCCCCCCCCCCCCCCAGAATATCAAATGGTCGTCCCCTAATGGAAATTGCGCCCTATATACAATGTATTTTTTATTTTTTTTTTAAGAAAAAAAAAGAATCTACTTAATGTTTTTGTTTTTGTTAAGACTTTGGTTTAGAAGGACCTAGTGTGTCGCTTATTTGTGTTTATTTTGATCAGATGTTACTTATTTGCTGGTTAGATAGAAGACTTGAGATTTGACAAATACACATAGAAAGAAGTCGAAGTGAAAACTAGCTTATCATATTAATGTGTTGATTTATCAAAATATTATATATTCGTTTGAATTTGACGAAGTAGAACGATTCACTTATTCACATGTTTTAGAAAAGATTGCTGATACTGTTACATAGTCAATAACTGTTTAGTGTCTTTAAAGCCTCGGTCACACCTTACCGGATAGCACGAACGGACACCTAACGGATGAAAATAAAAGTTGTCCGTTGACAAAATTGTTATCCGTTGGGAGTTCGTTGATGTACTGACCGAATAAAACGGACGTGTAACGGATGCATAACGGACACACACCGGATATGCAACGTACGAGAAACGGACACGTACCGGACAGAACGGATGTTGAACGTACATCCAACGGACGAGTACCGCATAAAACGGACACATAACGGAAGCGTACCGGATAAAACGGATGAACAGATATACGGAAAAATCAAAGGCGACAATAATAATACATGTAAATCGCATATATATTCAAAACGTTTCTGTGTAACTGGTTTTTGTTTATTCTTCAAAATTCTGCCAAAGGGCAGGGTTTGGCCTGAATAAGAACTGCTTGATTGTGAAGACGTGCCTATACTCTAAGATCGATTATGAATAATAAGAATTCATGAACCTTAAGAAATCTGACATACCAATAATTGGCATTTCTGACGCGAAATTTTCAATTGGCATTTATCCGTTTCAGGTCCGTTCATCATCCGTTTTATCCGTTATACGTCCGGTAAAAGTCTGTTTCATCCGTTAAACGTCCGGTAGAAGTCCGTTGGTGAATTTATCTTCCAGACCTCCAACGGATGTATAACGGACATGTAACTGATAAAAAACGGAAACAAAACGGACGAGTACCGTACAAAACGGACGCCTAACGGACGTTCAACGGACATTTTATCCGTTGGACGTCCGTTCAAAGTTTTGAACATGCTCAAAATTTTCTACCGGACAGAACGGACATGCAACGGATATGGACGGACATAAACGGATTGAAAAAAAGTTATCCGTTAGGCGTCCGTTCGAGCTATCCGGTAAGGTGTGACCGAGGCTTAAATATCAACTGTATTTGTACGAGGCTAGGAAACAAGGTGTATGCGAGGTTTTAGAGAGCTACTACACCTGTTTCGAGCCGAGTACAAAAACAGCTGATATTTAAAGACACTAAACAGTTATTGTCTTTATCCTGCAATTATTTCTGTATATTGTTTGTGTTTTGAAAGACACAAAAACTAACATATTTAGCATTTATTTTCGATTTGTAACATTACAATAATACATCGCTCAAGGTGAATAATTATCTATTTTAACATAACAACTAATTTCAACAGTAAAAACAAATAACAAAACATTGTCAAATTTGAAACAGAAGTGTACGAGTTGTCCTACGCTTCAGACTTGACATTCACTAAACATGCATGCTGAAATTGACATGGTTGATTTTGTAACACAATCATACACATTCAAGTTTGAAATCGACAATTGTCATCAATTCAATTAGATTCAAATATTTATTGTCATATAAACTCTGAACAATAAGTTTGTGACAAATAATATAAACATACACACAATACATTTAACAAACAAAACCATGAAAACAAAAAAAGCAAAAAAGCAAAACAATCTATCTATATGATATATAAATATATTTTATAAATAAATCAAGAGTCCCCTGTCCTCAGTTCTAATGCCTGTTTAAAATAGGACCCTAAGCTTTCTACTTCTTTTGAGGTTGATGGACAAAGAAGATATTTAATTTTTTCATTTTCTTGCCAGGACATAAAATCTGGCATATGTTTAATTACATTTCCTATAAAGTTATCTCTTAGTTTAGCAATTTTTTTTGCAGTATAAAATAAAATGGGCTTCATCCTCCATTGTATAACAGGATGTGCATAGTCTTTTTTCTCTAGGTATTTTTAAATGTCTTCCTTTTTCTATCATTAAATTATGATCGCTAATTCTCATTTTTGTTATGTTCCTTCTCTTTTCAAAAGATTTACAGTTTAAGTAGTTTTCCATTTCTAAATTTTGCTTTAAACTTTTATATAAATACAATTTACTTTTTTTATCTATTTTTTCAAATTTTTGTTCAAATATATTTGTGTAGAAATTTAAGAATTGATGTTTTAAGGTTTTTTTTAACAACTTTGAGTAATGTTTTCTTTTGTTTTCCTCAAGAATGGATGCGTCCATATTTACCTCTTTCAAAATATTTTTAACATATGTAAACCAGGTATAGCAACCTGAATTATCTAAACTTTTAGAAAGTAAAAAGGATTCGTATAATAATGGATTAATTTCAGAATTTAGTAATCTTGATAAGTAAAGTATACTTTGAGTTTTTATATGCAACTCTAGTGGGTATCTCCCTAGCTCTGTTCTCACAGCTATGTTTGATGAAGATTTTCTTGTTCCGAGGATATATTTACAGAAAGACAAATGTAATTTTTCTAAACTTGATTTATCAGTAAAATTAAGGGGGTCTATATTTTCTATATTTGTTTTGGAAATATTTGCACGTTTTTCTGCTCTAAATTTTGTAACATAAGTATCCATATCAGTTATTTCTGAATTATAAGTGGCTATTGGTTTAACTATAGAATCAAAAAGACTGCAAGCTACTTTAACTGGCAGATTATTTAAGGAACCAGTATAAGTTTTAATGGCAAACACCACTTTCCTTGCTTTATTTACAAGCTCTTCAGAGCTATCATTGGAATGTAACTGGAATACACATTTATTTATTATTTAAAATATACTAAATTTTATTTACATTTGTAAAAATAAAATGTAACAAGTTTACTATCTCCTATTTTATATATATATTTTTTTAAATAATATAAAACATACAGGAACAAATTTACTGTCAAATTTTAGAAAGACACCTTATTATTACTAAACAAACAACCCAATAATTAACAAAAATAAAAAGTTGGCTATTAAATGAGAATACCTTATTTTAAAAAGTTGGATAAATGAGAAGACACCCTTTTGGACTGCGATTTCTAATTGAACACACTAGATTAGATAGAAAACATTTTGATGACAGGCTAGGCGTTTGGCGTCAAGCTTTTATTCATGTCTGTTTTTTCTTAAAGACAAACTAATATTTATAGCAGGGTTATCAATATTAGACAATATACGTGTATTAACAAGCTTCATTATCCATGAGGAAATACATGTTGCTCTCTCATAAATTCTAATGCTACTTATACAATACATTTTTATTCACCTTCACTAAATACTAACGTACTAAATACAAATATCTTATTTATTTTGAACATTAAAGTTGGCCAACTTCTTAAAACATGAATGTATGAACGGGTTTTCTTTAAGAGGAAATACTATTTCCGTGGTTTTAATTTGTAACAGATAATGGTCACCTCCGACATTCAGAGAATAAAATTTGTCACCTCCGCATTTAAAGAATAACTAAGTACAACATCCTATTTGTTTTTCATTTCATAAATAATATTTATTTATTCTGAATGCATGTAGACATATTTTATCCGTTAAACATAAGTCATAACCGCACAAAATAAAATCCACGTGAATAACATCATACATAATATTTATATGAATACATATCGAAGAAGGGCATATAGAAAAGTAGGTCGCTACTTTATATAAATATTTATCATATGTTTAGTAATAAATACAGTAGTTTTGCATATTTGATAAATAGCCTGCTGTTTAATCCATATCGTGCAACTTTGATGCGCACCCTAAAGGCCCTTGGGCTGATATTGGTGTCTCGGGATGATACGACATATGATACGGATTTTACCATGTATAAGGTGTCATACCACCAATTAAAAGTCCCTATCTGTTCAACCAAATTTTGCAATTTTCACAGCTTTCTAAAT
Organism: Mytilus edulis; assembly: GCF_963676685.1. Classification (NCBI taxonomy): domain Eukaryota; kingdom Metazoa; phylum Mollusca; class Bivalvia; order Mytilida; family Mytilidae; genus Mytilus; species Mytilus edulis. The sequence continues at coordinate 38,714,568 of NC_092344.1, read as the reverse complement.
ATTTTACCTTAAGTTTAACTTCATAGAAACTAGGTATATCCTGAATTGTACAGGTGTCACCTTTCTGCATGCCAATTTTCAACATACATTCAAAATTATATAAGAAAGCAGAGAGCTTCCGAAAGGAGGTACCACTAAAAATAACCCCTGGTTTTCTGGAAATCTTAAATTAGTATACTATGGAGCGCATTAATCCTCAATTTTTAATGCAAACTCATAGACAGGTAAATTTTGGCTCAAAATGGTCTTAATATATTTCTCTTTCAACAAAACTTTCATTTCTGCAAATTTGTTAGTTAGTTTAGGTGAACAATGACATCAAATGCACTTTTTTTTGTCCGAGTAGGCCTACTTTCACATACGTTCTAAATTTGAGGGAGTAATTGGTGGTATGACACCTAAAGAGACAAAAAAGTTGATTAGAAATCTTTTATTTTGCTTTATTCTTAATCCTTAGTCAATTTGTAGTTTAAAACAGCCTATCTGAGCATTATGCGACTTATAATAAAAATTTCACTGCTCAATTTAAACTGACTGTAATGTATGACTTTGATAGAAAATACTTGAAAATTTCATTTTGGGCTACAGGAACATAAACTTTCAATATCAAGATCATTGTTTGCTGATTTTTTCTTGTTTGTTCTACTTCTTTAAAGACTTCCAACAATTTTTGCAATGAATTTAGTAAAAAATCCAAGGTATTGAAGTGTCAAGGAATATTGACCCCCCTTTTTTTCATCTGGTGTCAGTAAAGTACTACAAATTGATCAAAAGTGCAGTCATGGTCATTTAACTGTGTTTATTTACATCAGTTAATAAAATTTAAGATATAAAAATTTCATTTGGAATAATAAATGGTGCTTTTGTGAGTTTCTGCAGTGCTTACATTAGGCTATGCTATCTGCCAAGTACATAGTATGACGCAATGCTATAAGGGGTAAAAATCAAATAATTTCATTAAATCTGCATGACAAAATTTTTTTGGGGGTAGTAAACAACTTATGTTTCAATGTTTAACACCACAGAATAACTTTCTGTGCATTTATAACATTATTCAGGACATTTTTTATATAAAAGCATATTGTCAGGATGGGAAAAGCTAAAAATAGGACAAACTCAAGATTTAGGCTCTAAATTTGCAATATGTGACATTTTACCCCCAAAAAGATTGAAATGTTGCTACTATTATCTCAAATGATCAGTTAAGACAAAAAAAAACAATTGTTTTCTGATTTTGATGTTTCACCGCATTTTGCTTAAAGAGACAAAAAAGTTGATTAGAAATCTTTTATTTTGCTTTATTCTTAATCCTTAGTCAATTTGTAGTTTAAAACAGCCTATCTGAGCATTATGCGACTTATAATAAAAATTTCACTGCTCAATTTAAACTGACTGTAATGTATGACTTTGATAGAAAATACTTGAAAATTTCATTTTGGGCTACAGGAACATAAACTTTCAATATCAAGATCATTGTTTGCTGATTTTTTCTTGTTTGTTCTACTTCTTTAAAGACTTCCAACAATTTTTGCAATGAATTTAGTAAAAAATCCAAGGTATTGAAGTGTCAAGGAATATTGACCCCCCTTTTTTTCATCTGGTGTCAGTAAAGTACTACAAATTGATCAAAAGTGCAGTCATGGTCATTTAACTGTGTTTATTTACATCAGTTAATAAAATTTAAGATATAAAAATTTCATTTGGAATAATAAATGGTGCTTTTGTGAGTTTCTGCAGTGCTTACATTAGGCTATGCTATCTGCCAAGTACATAGTATGACGCAATGCTATAAGGGGTAAAAATCAAATAATTTCATTAAATCTGCATGACAAAATTTTTTTGGGGGTAGTAAACAACTTATGTTTCAATGTTTAACACCACAGAATAACTTTCTGTGCATTTATAACATTATTCAGGACATTTTTTATATAAAAGCATATTGTCAGGATGGGAAAAGCTAAAAATAGGACAAACTCAAGATTTAGGCTCTAAATTTGCAATATGTGACATTTTACCCCCAAAAAGATTGAAATGTTGCTACTATTATCTCAAATGATCAGTTAAGACAAAAAAAAACAATTGTTTTCTGATTTTGATGTTTCACCGCATTTTGCTTAAAGAGACAAAAAAGTTGATTAGAAATCTTTTATTTTGCTTTATTCTTAATCCTTAGTCAATTTGTAGTTTAAAACAGCCTATCTGAGCATTATGCGACTTATAATAAAAATTTCACTGCTCAATTTAAACTGACTGTAATGTATGACTTTGATAGAAAATACTTGAAAATTTCATTTTGGGCTACAGGAACATAAACTTTCAATACCAAGATCATTGTTTGCTGATTTTTTCTTGTTTGTTCTACTTCTTTAAAGACTTCCAACAATTTTTGCAATGAATTTAGTAAAAAATCCAAGGTATTGAAGTGTCAAGGAATATTGACCCCCCTTTTTTTCATCTGGTGTCAGTAAAGTACTACAAATTGATCAAAAGTGCAGTCATGGTCATTTAACTGTGTTTATTTACATCAGTTAATAAAATTTAAGATATAAAAATTTCATTTGGAATAATAAATGGTGCTTTTGTGAGTTTCTGCAGTGCTTACATTAGGCTATGCTATCTGCCAAGTACATAGTATGACGCAATGCTATAAGGGGTAAAAATCAAATAATTTCATTAAATCTGCATGACAAAATTTTTTTGGGGGTAGTAAACAACTTATGTTTCAATGTTTAACACCACAGAATAACTTTCTGTGCATTTATAACATTATTCAGGACATTTTTTATATAAAAGCATATTGTCAGGATGGGAAAAGCTAAAAATAGGACAAACTCAAGATTTAGGCTCTAAATTTGCAATATGTGACATTTTACCCCCAAAAAGATTGAAATGTTGCTACTATTATCTCAAATGATCAGTTAAGACAAAAAAAAACAATTGTTTTCTGATTTTGATGTTTCACCGCATTTTGCTTAAAGGTGTCATACCACCAATTAAAAGTCCCTATCTGTTCAACCAAATTTTGCAATTTTCACAGCTTTCTAAATATTTTACCTTAAGTTTAACTTCATAGAAACTAGGTATATCCTGAATTGTACAGGTGTCACCTTTCTGCATGCCAATTTTCAACATACATTCAAAATCATATAAGAAAGCAGAGAGCTTCCGAAAGGAGGTACCACTAAAAATAACCCCTGGTTTTCTGGAAATCTTAAATTAGTATACTATGGAGCGCATTAATCCTCAATTTTTAATGCAAACTCATAGACAGGTAAATTTTGGCTCAAAATGGTCTTAATATATTTCTCTTTCAACAAAACTTTCATTTCTGCAAATTTGTTAGTTAGTTTAGGTGAACAATGACATCAAATGCACTTTTTTTTGTCCGAGTAGGCCTACTTTCACATACGTTCTAAATTTGAGGGAGTAATTGGTGGTATGACACCTAAAGAGACAAAAAAGTTGATTAGAAATCTTTTATTTTGCTTTATTCTTAATCCTTAGTCAATTTGTAGTTTAAAACAGCCTATCTGAGCATTATGCGACTTATAATAAAAATTTCACTGCTCAATTTAAACTGACTGTAATGTATGACTTTGATAGAAAATACTTGAAAATTTCATTTTGGGCTACAGGAACATAAACTTTCAATATCAAGATCATTGTTTGCTGATTTTTTCTTGTTTGTTCTACTTCTTTAAAGACTTCCAACAATTTTTGCAATGAATTTAGTAAAAAATCCAAGGTATTGAAGTGTCAAGGAATATTGACCCCCCTTTTTTTCATCTGGTGTCAGTAAAGTACTACAAATTGATCAAAAGTGCAGTCATGGTCATTTAACTGTGTTTATTTACATCAGTTAATAAAATTTAAGATATAAAAATTTCATTTGGAATAATAAATGGTGCTTTTGTGAGTTTCTGCAGTGCTTACATTAGGCTATGCTATCTGCCAAGTACATAGTATGACGCAATGCTATAAGGGGTAAAAATCAAATAATTTCATTAAATCTGCATGACAAAATTTTTTTGGGGGTAGTAAACAACTTATGTTTCAATGTTTAACACCACAGAATAACTTTCTGTGCATTTATAACATTATTCAGGACATTTTTTATATAAAAGCATATTGTCAGGATGGGAAAAGCTAAAAATAGGACAAACTCAAGATTTAGGCTCTAAATTTGCAATATGTGACATTTTACCCCCAAAAAGATTGAAATGTTGCTACTATTATCTCAAATGATCAGTTAAGACAAAAAAAAACAATTGTTTTCTGATTTTGATGTTTCACCGCATTTTGCTTAAAGAGACAAAAAAGTTGATTAGAAATCTTTTATTTTGCTTTATTCTTAATCCTTAGTCAATTTGTAGTTTAAAACAGCCTATCTGAGCATTATGCGACTTATAATAAAAATTTCACTGCTCAATTTAAACTGACTGTAATGTATGACTTTGATAGAAAATACTTGAAAATTTCATTTTGGGCTACAGGAACATAAACTTTCAATATCAAGATCATTGTTTGCTGATTTTTTCTTGTTTGTTCTACTTCTTTAAAGACTTCCAACAATTTTTGCAATGAATTTAGTAAAAAATCCAAGGTATTGAAGTGTCAAGGAATATTGACCCCCCTTTTTTTCATCTGGTGTCAGTAAAGTACTACAAATTGATCAAAAGTGCAGTCATGGTCATTTAACTGTGTTTATTTACATCAGTTAATAAAATTTAAGATATAAAAATTTCATTTGGAATAATAAATGGTGCTTTTGTGAGTTTCTGCAGTGCTTACATTAGGCTATGCTATCTGCCAAGTACATAGTATGACGCAATGCTATAAGGGGTAAAAATCAAATAATTTCATTAAATCTGCATGACAAAATTTTTTTGGGGGTAGTAAACAACTTATGTTTCAATGTTTAACACCACAGAATAACTTTCTGTGCATTTATAACATTATTCAGGACATTTTTTATATAAAAGCATATTGTCAGGATGGGAAAAGCTAAAAATAGGACAAACTCAAGATTTAGGCTCTAAATTTGCAATATGTGACATTTTACCCCCAAAAAGATTGAAATGTTGCTACTATTATCTCAAATGATCAGTTAAGACAAAAAAAAACAATTGTTTTCTGATTTTGATGTTTCACCGCATTTTGCTTAAAGGTGTCATACCACCAATTAAAAGTCCCTATCTGTTCAACCAAATTTTGCAATTTTCACAGCTTTCTAAATATTTTACCTTAAGTTTAACTTCATAGAAACTAGGTATATCCTGAATTGTACAGGTGTCACCTTTCTGCATGCCAATTTTCAACATACATTCAAAATCATATAAGAAAGCAGAGAGCTTCCGAAAGGAGGTACCACTAAAAATAACCCCTGGTTTTCTGGAAATCTTAAATTAGTATACTATGGAGCGCATTAATCCTCAATTTTTAATGCAAACTCATAGACAGGTAAATTTTGGCTCAAAATGGTCTTAATATATTTCTCTTTCAACAAAACTTTCATTTCTGCAAATTTGTTAGTTAGTTTAGGTGAACAATGACATCAAATGCACTTTTTTTTGTCCGAGTAGGCCTACTTTCACATACGTTCTAAATTTGAGGGAGTAATTGGTGGTATGACACCTAAAGAGACAAAAAAGTTGATTAGAAATCTTTTATTTTGCTTTATTCTTAATCCTTAGTCAATTTGTAGTTTAAAACAGCCTATCTGAGCATTATGCGACTTATAATAAAAATTTCACTGCTCAATTTAAACTGACTGTAATGTATGACTTTGATAGAAAATACTTGAAAATTTCATTTTGGGCTACAGGAACATAAACTTTCAATATCAAGATCATTGTTTGCTGATTTTTTCTTGTTTGTTCTACTTCTTTAAAGACTTCCAACAATTTTTGCAATGAATTTAGTAAAAAATCCAAGGTATTGAAGTGTCAAGGAATATTGACCCCCCTTTTTTTCATCTGGTGTCAGTAAAGTACTACAAATTGATCAAAAGTGCAGTCATGGTCATTTAACTGTGTTTATTTACATCAGTTAATAAAATTTAAGATATAAAAATTTCATTTGGAATAATAAATGGTGCTTTTGTGAGTTTCTGCAGTGCTTACATTAGGCTATGCTATCTGCCAAGTACATAGTATGACGCAATGCTATAAGGGGTAAAAATCAAATAATTTCATTAAATCTGCATGACAAAATTTTTTTGGGGGTAGTAAACAACTTATGTTTCAATGTTTAACACCACAGAATAACTTTCTGTGCATTTATAACATTATTCAGGACATTTTTTATATAAAAGCATATTGTCAGGATGGGAAAAGCTAAAAATAGGACAAACTCAAGATTTAGGCTCTAAATTTGCAATATGTGACATTTTACCCCCAAAAAGATTGAAATGTTGCTACTATTATCTCAAATGATCAGTTAAGACAAAAAAAAACAATTGTTTTCTGATTTTGATGTTTCACCGCATTTTGCTTAAAGAGACAAAAAAGTTGATTAGAAATCTTTTATTTTGCTTTATTCTTAATCCTTAGTCAATTTGTAGTTTAAAACAGCCTATCTGAGCATTATGCGACTTATAATAAAAATTTCACTGCTCAATTTAAACTGACTGTAATGTATGACTTTGATAGAAAATACTTGAAAATTTCATTTTGGGCTACAGGAACATAAACTTTCAATATCAAGATCATTGTTTGCTGATTTTTTCTTGTTTGTTCTACTTCTTTAAAGACTTCCAACAATTTTTGCAATGAATTTAGTAAAAAATCCAAGGTATTGAAGTGTCAAGGAATATTGACCCCCCTTTTTTTCATCTGGTGTCAGTAAAGTACTACAAATTGATCAAAAGTGCAGTCATGGTCATTTAACTGTGTTTATTTACATCAGTTAATAAAATTTAAGATATAAAAATTTCATTTGGAATAATAAATGGTGCTTTTGTGAGTTTCTGCAGTGCTTACATTAGGCTATGCTATCTGCCAAGTACATAGTATGACGCAATGCTATAAGGGGTAAAAATCAAATAATTTCATTAAATCTGCATGACAAAATTTTTTTGGGGGTAGTAAACAACTTATGTTTCAATGTTTAACACCACAGAATAACTTTCTGTGCATTTATAACATTATTCAGGACATTTTTTATATAAAAGCATATTGTCAGGATGGGAAAAGCTAAAAATAGGACAAACTCAAGATTTAGGCTCTAAATTTGCAATATGTGACATTTTACCCCCAAAAAGATTGAAATGTTGCTACTATTATCTCAAATGATCAGTTAAGACAAAAAAAAACAATTGTTTTCTGATTTTGATGTTTCACCGCATTTTGCTTAAAGAGACAAAAAAGTTGATTAGAAATCTTTTATTTTGCTTTATTCTTAATCCTTAGTCAATTTGTAGTTTAAAACAGCCTATCTGAGCATTATGCGACTTATAATAAAAATTTCACTGCTCAATTTAAACTGACTGTAATGTATGACTTTGATAGAAAATACTTGAAAATTTCATTTTGGGCTACAGGAACATAAACTTTCAATATCAAGATCATTGTTTGCTGATTTTTTCTTGTTTGTTTTACTTCTTTAAAGACTTCCAACAATTTTTGCAATGAATTTAGTAAAAAATCCAAGGTATTGAAGTGTCAAGGAATATTGACCCCCCTTTTTTTCATCTGGTGTCAGTAAAGTACTACAAATTGATCAAAAGTGCAGTCATGGTCATTTAACTGTGTTTATTTACATCAGTTAATAAAATTTAAGATATAAAAATTTCATTTGGAATAATAAATGGTGCTTTTGTGAGTTTCTGCAGTGCTTACATTAGGCTATGCTATCTGCCAAGTACATAGTATGACGCAATGCTATAAGGGGTAAAAATCAAATAATTTCATTAAATCTGCATGACAAAATTTTTTTGGGGGTAGTAAACAACTTATGTTTCAATGTTTAACACCACAGAATAACTTTCTGTGCATTTATAACATTATTCAGGACATTTTTTATATAAAAGCATATTGTCAGGATGGGAAAAGCTAAAAATAGGACAAACTCAAGATTTAGGCTCTAAATTTGCAATATGTGACATTTTACCCCCAAAAAGATTGAAATGTTGCTACTATTATCTCAAATGATCAGTTAAGACAAAAAAAAACAATTGTTTTCTGATTTTGATGTTTCACCGCATTTTGCTTAAAGAGACAAAAAAGTTGATTAGAAATCTTTTATTTTGCTTTATTCTTAATCCTTAGTCAATTTGTAGTTTAAAACAGCCTATCTGAGCATTATGCGACTTATAATAAAAATTTCACTGCTCAATTTAAACTGACTGTAATGTATGACTTTGATAGAAAATACTTGAAAATTTCATTTTGGGCTACAGGAACATAAACTTTCAATATCAAGATCATTGTTTGCTGATTTTTTCTTGTTTGTTCTACTTCTTTAAAGACTTCCAACAATTTTTGCAATGAATTTAGTAAAAAATCCAAGGTATTGAAGTGTCAAGGAATATTGACCCCCCTTTTTTTCATCTGGTGTCAGTAAAGTACTACAAATTGATCAAAAGTGCAGTCATGGTCATTTAACTGTGTTTATTTACATCAGTTAATAAAATTTAAGATATAAAAATTTCATTTGGAATAATAAATGGTGCTTTTGTGAGTTTCTGCAGTGCTTACATTAGGCTATGCTATCTGCCAAGTACATAGTATGACGCAATGCTATAAGGGGTAAAAATCAAATAATTTCATTAAATCTGCATGACAAAATTTTTTTGGGGGTAGTAAACAACTTATGTTTCAATGTTTAACACCACAGAATAACTTTCTGTGCATTTATAACATTATTCAGGACATTTTTTATATAAAAGCATATTGTCAGGATGGGAAAAGCTAAAAATAGGACAAACTCAAGATTTAGGCTCTAAATTTGCAATATGTGACATTTTACCCCCAAAAAGATTGAAATGTTGCTACTATTATCTCAAATGATCAGTTAAGACAAAAAAAAAACAATTGTTTTCTGATTTTGATGTTTCACCGCATTTTGCTTAAAGGTGTCATACCACCAATTAAAAGTCCCTATCTGTTCAACCAAATTTTGCAATTTTCACAGCTTTCTAAATATTTTACCTTAAGTTTAACTTCATAGAAACTAGGTATATCCTGAATTGTACAGGTGTCACCTTTCTGCATGCCAATTTTCAACATACATTCAAAATCATATAAGAAAGCAGAGAGCTTCCGAAAGGAGGTACCACTAAAAATAACCCCTGGTTTTCTGGAAATCTTAAATTAGTATACTATGGAGCGCATTAATCCTCAATTTTTAATGCAAACTCATAGACAGGTAAATTTTGGCTCAAAATGGTCTTAATATATTTTTCTTTCAACAAAACTTTCATTTCTGCAAATTTGTTAGTTAGTTTAGGTGAACAATGACATCAAATGCACTTTTTTTTGTCCGAGCAGGCCTACTTTCACATACGTTCTAAATTTGAGGGAGTAATTGGTGGTATGACACCTAAAGAGACAAACAAGTTGATTAGAAATCTTTTATTTTGCTTTATTCTTAATCCTTAGTCAATTTGTAGTTTAAAACAGCCTATCTGAGCATTATGCGACTTATAATAAAAATTTCACTGCTCAATTTAAACTGACTGTAATGTATGACTTTGATAGAAAATACTTGAATATTTCATTTTGGGCTACAGGAACATAAACTTTCAATATCAAGATCATTGTTTGCTGATTTTTTCTTGTTTGTTCTACTTCTTTAAAGACTTCCAACAATTTTTGCAATGAATTTAGTAAAAAATCCAAGGTATTGAAGTGTCAAGGAATATTGACCCCCCTTTTTTTCATCTGGTGTCAGTAAAGTACTACAAATTGATCAAAAGTGCAGTCATGGTCATTTAACTGTGTTTATTTACATCAGTTAATAAAATTTAAGATATAAAAATTTCATTTGGAATAATAAATGGTGCTTTTGTGAGTTTCTGCAGTGCTTACATTAGGCTATGCTATCTGCCAAGTACATAGTATGACGCAATGCTATAAGGGGTAAAAATCAAATAATTTCATTAAATCTGCATGACAAAATTTTTTTGGGGGTAGTAAACAACTTATGTTTCAATGTTTAACACCACAGAATAACTTTCTGTGCATTTATAACATTATTCAGGACATTTTTTATATAAAAGCATATTGTCAGGATGGGAAAAGCTAAAAATAGGACAAACTCAAGATTTAGGCTCTAAATTTGCAATATGTGACATTTTACCCCCAAAAAGATTGAAATGTTGCTACTATTATCTCAAATGATCAGTTAAGACAAAAAAAAAACAATTGTTTTCTGATTTTGATGTTTCACCGCATTTTGCTTAAAGAGACAAAAAAGTTGATTAGAAATCTTTTATTTTGCTTTATTCTTAATCCTTAGTCAATTTGTAGTTTAAAACAGCCTATCTGAGCATTATGCGACTTATAATAAAAATTTCACTGCTCAATTTAAACTGACTGTAATGTATGACTTTGATAGAAAATACTTGAAAATTTCATTTTGGGCTACAGGAACATAAACTTTCAATATCAAGATCATTGTTTGCTGATTTTTTCTTGTTTGTTCTACTTCTTTAAAGACTTCCAACAATTTTTGCAATGAATTTAGTAAAAAATCCAAGGTATTGAAGTGTCAAGGAATATTGACCCCCCTTTTTTTCATCTGGTGTCAGTAAAGTACTACAAATTGATCAAAAGTGCAGTCATGGTCATTTAACTGTGTTTATTTACATCAGTTAATAAAATTTAAGATATAAAAATTTCATTTGGAATAATAAATGGTGCTTTTGTGAGTTTCTGCAGTGCTTACATTAGGCTATGCTATCTGCCAAGTACATAGTATGACGCAATGCTATAAGGGGTAAAAATCAAATAATTTCATTAAATCTGCATGACAAAATTTTTTTGGGGGTAGTAAACAACTTATGTTTCAATGTTTAACACCACAGAATAACTTTCTGTGCATTTATAACATTATTCAGGACATTTTTTATATAAAAGCATATTGTCAGGATGGGAAAAGCTAAAAATAGGACAAACTCAAGATTTAGGCTCTAAATTTGCAATATGTGACATTTTACCCCCAAAAAGATTGAAATGTTGCTACTATTATCTCAAATGATCAGTTAAGACAAAAAAAAACAATTGTTTTCTGATTTTGATGTTTCACCGCATTTTGCTTAAAGGTGTCATACCACCAATTAAAAGTCCCTATCTGTTCAACCAAATTTTGCAATTTTCACAGCTTTCTAAATATTTTACCTTAAGTTTAACTTCATAGAAACTAGGTATATCCTGAATTGTACAGGTGTCACCTTTCTGCATGCCAATTTTCAACATACATTCAAAATCATATAAGAAAGCAGAGAGCTTCCGAAAGGAGGTACCACTAAAAATAACCCCTGGTTTTCTGGAAATCTTAAATTAGTATACTATGGAGCGCATTAATCCTCAATTTTTAATGCAAACTCATAGACAGGTAAATTTTGGCTCAAAATGGTCTTAATATATTTCTCTTTCAACAAAACTTTCATTTCTGCAAATTTGTTAGTTAGTTTAGGTGAACAATGACATCAAATGCACTTTTTTTTGTCCAGTAGGCCTACTTTCACATACGTTCTAAATTTGAGGGAGTAATTGGTGGTATGACACCTAAAGAGACAAAAAAGTTGATTAGAAATCTTTTATTTTGCTTTATTCTTAATCCTTAGTCAATTTGTAGTTTAAAACAGCCTATCTGAGCATTATGCGACTTATAATAAAAATTTCACTGCTCAATTTAAACTGACTGTAATGTATGACTTTGATAGAAAATACTTGAAAATTTCATTTTGGGCTACAGGAACATAAACTTTCAATATCAAGATCATTGTTTGCTGATTTTTTCTTGTTTGTTCTACTTCTTTAAAGACTTCCAACAATTTTTGCAATGAATTTAGTAAAAAATCCAAGGTATTGAAGTGTCAAGGAATATTGACCCCCCTTTTTTTCATCTGGTGTCAGTAAAGTACTACAAATTGATCAAAAGTGCAGTCATGGTCATTTAACTGTGTTTATTTACATCAGTTAATAAAATTTAAGATATAAAAATTTCATTTGGAATAATAAATGGTGCTTTTGTGAGTTTCTGCAGTGCTTACATTAGGCTATGCTATCTGCCAAGTACATAGTATGACGCAATGCTATAAGGGGTAAAAATCAAATAATTTCATTAAATCTGCATGACAAAATTTTTTTGGGGGTAGTAAACAACTTATGTTTCAATGTTTAACACCACAGAATAACTTTCTGTGCATTTATAACATTATTCAGGACATTTTTTATATAAAAGCATATTGTCAGGATGGGAAAAGCTAAAAATAGGACAAACTCAAGATTTAGGCTCTAAATTTGCAATATGTGACATTTTACCCCCAAAAAGATTGAAATGTTGCTACTATTATCTCAAATGATCAGTTAAGACAAAAAAAAACAATTGTTTTCTGATTTTGATGTTTCACCGCATTTTGCTTAAAGAGACAAAAAAGTTGATTAGAAATCTTTTATTTTGCTTTATTCTTAATCCTTAGTCAATTTGTAGTTTAAAACAGCCTATCTGAGCATTATGCGACTTATAATAAAAATTTCACTGCTCAATTTAAACTGACTGTAATGTATGACTTTGATAGAAAATACTTGAAAATTTCATTTTGGGCTACAGGAACATAAACTTTCAATATCAAGATCATTGTTTGCTGATTTTTTCTTGTTTGTTCTACTTCTTTAAAGACTTCCAACAATTTTTGCAATGAATTTAGTAAAAAATCCAAGGTATTGAAGTGTCAAGGAATATTGACCCCCCTTTTTTTCATCTGGTGTCAGTAAAGTACTACAAATTGATCAAAAGTGCAGTCATGGTCATTTAACTGTGTTTATTTACATCAGTTAATAAAATTTAAGATATAAAAATTTCATTTGGAATAATAAATGGTGCTTTTGTGAGTTTCTGCAGTGCTTACATTAGGCTATGCTATCTGCCAAGTACATAGTATGACGCAATGCTATAAGGGGTAAAAATCAAATAATTTCATTAAATCTGCATGACAAAATTTTTTTGGGGGTAGTAAACAACTTATGTTTCAATGTTTAACACCACAGAATAACTTTCTGTGCATTTATAACATTATTCAGGACATTTTTTATATAAAAGCATATTGTCAGGATGGGAAAAGCTAAAAATAGGACAAACTCAAGATTTAGGCTCTAAATTTGCAATATGTGACATTTTACCCCCAAAAAGATTGAAATGTTGCTACTATTATCTCAAATGATCAGTTAAGACAAAAAAAAAACAATTGTTTTCTGATTTTGATGTTTCACCGCATTTTGCTTAAAGAGACAAAAAAGTTGATTAGAAATCTTTTATTTTGCTTTATTCTTAATCCTTAGTCAATTTGTAGTTTAAAACAGCCTATCTGAGCATTATGCGACTTATAATAAAAATTTCACTGCTCAATTTAAACTGACTGTAATGTATGACTTTGATAGAAAATACTTGAAAATTTCATTTTGGGCTACAGGAACATAAACTTTCAATATCAAGATCATTGTTTGCTGATTTTTTCTTGTTTGTTCTACTTCTTTAAAGACTTCCAACAATTTTTGCAATGAATTTAGTAAAAAATCCAAGGTATTGAAGTGTCAAGGAATATTGACCCCCCTTTTTTTCATCTGGTGTCAGTAAAGTACTACAAATTGATCAAAAGTGCAGTCATGGTCATTTAACTGTGTTTATTTACATCAGTTAATAAAATTTAAGATATAAAAATTTCATTTGGAATAATAAATGGTGCTTTTGTGAGTTTCTGCAGTGCTTACATTAGGCTATGCTATCTGCCAAGTACATAGTATGACGCAATGCTATAAGGGGTAAAAATCAAATAATTTCATTAAATCTGCATGACAAAATTTTTTTGGGGGTAGTAAACAACTTATGTTTCAATGTTTAACACCACAGAATAACTTTCTGTGCATTTATAACATTATTCAGGACATTTTTTATATAAAAGCATATTGTCAGGATGGGAAAAGCTAAAAATAGGACAAACTCAAGATTTGGCTCTAAATTTGCAATATGTGACATTTTACCCCCAAAAAGATTGAAATGTTGCTACTATTATCTCAAATGATCAGTTAAGACAAAAAAAAACAATTGTTTTCTGATTTTGATGTTTCACCGCATTTTGCTTAAAGGTGTCATACCACCAATTAAAAGTCCCTATCTGTTCAACCAAATTTTGCAATTTTCACAGCTTTCTAAATATTTTACCTTAAGTTTAACTTCATAGAAACTAGGTATATCCTGAATTGTACAGGTGTCACCTTTCTGCATGCCAATTTTCAACATACATTCAAAATCATATAAGAAAGCAGAGAGCTTCCGAAAGGAGGTACCACTAAAAATAACCCCTGGTTTTCTGGAAATCTTAAATTAGTATACTATGGAGCGCATTAATCCTCAATTTTTAATGCAAACTCATAGACAGGTAAATTTTGGCTCAAAATGGTCTTAATATATTTCTCTTTCAACAAAACTTTCATTTCTGCAAATTTGTTAGTTAGTTTAGGTGAACAATGACATCAAATGCACTTTTTTTTGTCCGAGTAGGCCTACTTTCACATACGTTCTAAATTTGAGGGAGTAATTGGTGGTATGACACCTAAAGAGACAAAAAAGTTGATTAGAAATCTTTTATTTTGCTTTATTCTTAATCCTTAGTCAATTTGTAGTTTAAAACAGCCTATCTGAGCATTATGCGACTTATAATAAAAATTTCACTGCTCAATTTAAACTGACTGTAATGCATGACTTTGATAGAAAATACTTGAAAATTTCATTTTGGGCTACAGGAACATAAACTTTCAATATCAAGATCATTGTTTGCTGATTTTTTCTTGTTTGTTCTACTTCTTTAAAGACTTCCAACAATTTTTGCAATGAATTTAGTAAAAAATCCAAGGTATTGAAGTGTCAAGGAATATTGACCCCCCTTTTTTTCATCTGGTGTCAGTAAAGTACTACAAATTGATCAAAAGTGCAGTCATGGTCATTTAACTGTGTTTATTTACATCAGTTAATAAAATTTAAGATATAAAAATTTCATTTGGAATAATAAATGGTGCTTTTGTGAGTTTCTGCAGTGCTTACATTAGGCTATGCTATCTGCCAAGTACATAGTATGACGCAATGCTATAAGGGGTAAAAATCAAATAATTTCATTAAATCTGCATGACAAAATTTTTTTGGGGGTAGTAAACAACTTATGTTTCAATGTTTAACACCACAGAATAACTTTCTGTGCATTTATAACATTATTCAGGACATTTTTTATATAAAAGCATATTGTCAGGATGGGAAAAGCTAAAAATAGGACAAACTCAAGATTTAGGCTCTAAATTTGCAATATGTGACATTTTACCCCCAAAAAGATTGAAATGTTGCTACTATTATCTCAAATGATCAGTTAAGACAAAAAAAACCAATTGTTTTCTGATTTTGATGTTTCACCGCATTTTGCTTAAAGAGACAAAAAAGTTGATTAGAAATCTTTTATTTTGCTTTATTCTTAATCCTTAGTCAATTTGTAGTTTAAAACAGCCTATCTGAGCATTATGCGACTTATAATAAAAATTTCACTGCTCAATTTAAACTGACTGTAATGTATGACTTTGATAGAAAATACTTGAAAATTTCATTTTGGGCTACAGGAACATAAACTTTCAATATCAAGATCATTGTTTGCTGATTTTTTCTTGTTTGTTCTACTTCTTTAAAGACTTCCAACAATTTTTGCAATGAATTTAGTAAAAAATCCAAGGTATTGAAGTGTCAAGGAATATTGACCCCCCTTTTTTTCATCTGGTGTCAGTAAAGTACTACAAATTGATCAAAAGTGCAGTCATGGTCATTTAACTGTGTTTATTTACATCAGTTAATAAAATTTAAGATATAAAAATTTCATTTGGAATAATAAATGGTGCTTTTGTGAGTTTCTGCAGTGCTTACATTAGGCTATGCTATCTGCCAAGTACATAGTATGACGCAATGCTATAAGGGGTAAAAATC
Organism: Mytilus edulis; assembly: GCF_963676685.1. Taxonomy (NCBI): domain Eukaryota; kingdom Metazoa; phylum Mollusca; class Bivalvia; order Mytilida; family Mytilidae; genus Mytilus; species Mytilus edulis. The sequence continues at coordinate 38,698,386 of NC_092344.1, read as the reverse complement.
AAATAATTTCATTAAATCTGCATGACAAAATTTTTTTGGGGGTAGTAAACAACTTATGTTTCAATGTTTAACACCACAGAATAACTTTCTGTGCATTTATAACATTATTCAGGACATTTTTTATATAAAAGCATATTGTCAGGATGGGAAAAGCTAAAAATAGGACAAACTCAAGATTTAGGCTCTAAATTTGCAATATGTGACATTTTACCCCCAAAAAGATTGAAATGTTGCTACTATTATCTCAAATGATCAGTTAAGACAAAAAAAAACAATTGTTTTCTGATTTTGATGTTTCACCGCATTTTGCTTAAAGAGACAAAAAAGTTGATTAGAAATCTTTTATTTTGCTTTATTCTTAATCCTTAGTCAATTTGTAGTTTAAAACAGCCTATCTGAGCATTATGCGACTTATAATAAAAATTTCACTGCTCAATTTAAACTGACTGTAATGTATGACTTTGATAGAAAATACTTGAAAATTTCATTTTGGGCTACAGGAACATAAACTTTCAATATCAAGATCATTGTTTGCTGATTTTTTCTTGTTTGTTCTACTTCTTTAAAGACTTCCAACAATTTTTGCAATGAATTTAGTAAAAAATCCAAGGTATTGAAGTGTCAAGGAATATTGACCCCCCTTTTTTTCATCTGGTGTCAGTAAAGTACTACAAATTGATCAAAAGTGCAGTCATGGTCATTTAACTGTGTTTATTTACATCAGTTAATAAAATTTAAGATATAAAAATTTCATTTGGAATAATAAATGGTGCTTTTGTGAGTTTCTGCAGTGCTTACATTAGGCTATGCTATCTGCCAAGTACATAGTATGACGCAATGCTATAAGGGGTAAAAATCAAATAATTTCATTAAATCTGCATGACAAAATTTTTTTGGGGGTAGTAAACAACTTATGTTTCAATGTTTAACACCACAGAATAACTTTCTGTGCATTTATAACATTATTCAGGACATTTTTTATATAAAAGCATATTGTCAGGATGGGAAAAGCTAAAAATAGGACAAACTCAAGATTTAGGCTCTAAATTTGCAATATGTGACATTTTACCCCCAAAAAGATTGAAATGTTGCTACTATTATCTCAAATGATCAGTTAAGACAAAAAAAAACAATTGTTTTCTGATTTTGATGTTTCACCGCATTTTGCTTAAAGAGACAAAAAAGTTGATTAGAAATCTTTTATTTTGCTTTATTCTTAATCCTTAGTCAATTTGTAGTTTAAAACAGCCTATCTGAGCATTATGCGACTTATAATAAAAATTTCACTGCTCAATTTAAACTGACTGTAATGTATGACTTTGATAGAAAATACTTGAAAATTTCATTTTGGGCTACAGGAACATAAACTTTCAATATCAAGATCATTGTTTGCTGATTTTTTCTTGTTTGTTCTACTTCTTTAAAGACTTCCAACAATTTTTGCAATGAATTTAGTAAAAAATCCAAGGTATTGAAGTGTCAAGGAATATTGACCCCCCTTTTTTTCATCTGGTGTCAGTAAAGTACTACAAATTGATCAAAAGTGCAGTCATGGTCATTTAACTGTGTTTATTTACATCAGTTAATAAAATTTAAGATATAAAAATTTCATTTGGAATAATAAATGGTGCTTTTGTGAGTTTCTGCAGTGCTTACATTAGGCTATGCTATCTGCCAAGTACATAGTATGACGCAATGCTATAAGGGGTAAAAATCAAATAATTTCATTAAATCTGCATGACAAAATTTTTTTGGGGGTAGTAAACAACTTATGTTTCAATGTTTAACACCACAGAATAACTTTCTGTGCATTTATAACATTATTCAGGACATTTTTTATATAAAAGCATATTGTCAGGATGGGAAAAGCTAAAAATAGGACAAACTCAAGATTTAGGCTCTAAATTTGCAATATGTGACATTTTACCCCCAAAAAGATTGAAATGTTGCTACTATTATCTCAAATGATCAGTTAAGACAAAAAAAAAACAATTGTTTTCTGATTTTGATGTTTCACCGCATTTTGCTTAAAGAGACAAAAAAGTTGATTAGAAATCTTTTATTTTGCTTTATTCTTAATCCTTAGTCAATTTGTAGTTTAAAACAGCCTATCTGAGCATTATGCGACTTATAATAAAAATTTCACTGCTCAATTTAAACTGACTGTAATGTATGACTTTGATAGAAAATACTTGAAAATTTCATTTTGGGCTACAGGAACATAAACTTTCAATATCAAGATCATTGTTTGCTGATTTTTTCTTGTTTGTTCTACTTCTTTAAAGACTTCCAACAATTTTTGCAATGAATTTAGTAAAAAATCCAAGGTATTGAAGTGTCAAGGAATATTGACCCCCCTTTTTTTCATCTGGTGTCAGTAAAGTACTACAAATTGATCAAAAGTGCAGTCATGGTCATTTAACTGTGTTTATTTACATCAGTTAATAAAATTTAAGATATAAAAATTTCATTTGGAATAATAAATGGTGCTTTTGTGAGTTTCTGCAGTGCTTACATTAGGCTATGCTATCTGCCAAGTACATAGTATGACGCAATGCTATAAGGGGTAAAAATCAAATAATTTCATTAAATCTGCATGACAAAATTTTTTTGGGGGTAGTAAACAACTTATGTTTCAATGTTTAACACCACAGAATAACTTTCTGTGCATTTATAACATTATTCAGGACATTTTTTATATAAAAGCATATTGTCAGGATGGGAAAAGCTAAAAATAGGACAAACTCAAGATTTAGGCTCTAAATTTGCAATATGTGACATTTTACCCCCAAAAAGATTGAAATGTTGCTACTATTATCTCAAATGATCAGTTAAGACAAAAAAAAACAATTGTTTTCTGATTTTGATGTTTCACCGCATTTTGCTTAAAGGTGTCATACCACCAATTAAAAGTCCCTATCTGTTCAACCAAATTTTGCAATTTTCACAGCTTTCTAAATATTTTACCTTAAGTTTAACTTCATAGAAACTAGGTATATCCTGAATTGTACAGGTGTCACCTTTCTGCATGCCAATTTTCAACATACATTCAAAATCATATAAGAAAGCAGAGAGCTTCCGAAAGGAGGTACCACTAAAAATAACCCCTGGTTTTCTGGAAATCTTAAATTAGTATACTATGGAGCGCATTAATCCTCAATTTTTAATGCAAACTCATAGACAGGTAAATTTTGGCTCAAAATGGTCTTAATATATTTCTCTTTCAACAAAACTTTCATTTCTGCAAATTTGTTAGTTAGTTTAGGTGAACAATGACATCAAATGCACTTTTTTTTGTCCGAGTAGGCCTACTTTCACATACGTTCTAAATTTGAGGGAGTAATTGGTGGTATGACACCTAAAGAGACAAAAAAGTTGATTAGAAATCTTTTATTTTGCTTTATTCTTAATCCTTAGTCAATTTGTAGTTTAAAACAGCCTATCTGAGCATTATGCGACTTATAATAAAAATTTCACTGCTCAATTTAAACTGACTGTAATGTATGACTTTGATAGAAAATACTTGAAAATTTCATTTTGGGCTACAGGAACATAAACTTTCAATATCAAGATCATTGTTTGCTGATTTTTTCTTGTTTGTTCTACTTCTTTAAAGACTTCCAACAATTTTTGCAATGAATTTAGTAAAAAATCCAAGGTATTGAAGTGTCAAGGAATATTGACCCCCCTTTTTTTCATCTGGTGTCAGTAAAGTACTACAAATTGATCAAAAGTGCAGTCATGGTCATTTAACTGTGTTTATTTACATCAGTTAATAAAATTTAAGATATAAAAATTTCATTTGGAATAATAAATGGTGCTTTTGTGAGTTTCTGCAGTGCTTACATTAGGCTATGCTATCTGCCAAGTACATAGTATGACGCAATGCTATAAGGGGTAAAAATCAAATAATTTCATTAAATCTGCATGACAAAATTTTTTTGGGGGTAGTAAACAACTTATGTTTCAATGTTTAACACCACAGAATAACTTTCTGTGCATTTATAACATTATTCAGGACATTTTTTATATAAAAGCATATTGTCAGGATGGGAAAAGCTAAAAATAGGACAAACTCAAGATTTAGGCTCTAAATTTGCAATATGTGACATTTTACCCCCAAAAAGATTGAAATGTTGCTACTATTATCTCAAATGATCAGTTAAGACAAAAAAAAACAATTGTTTTCTGATTTTGATGTTTCACCGCATTTTGCTTAAAGAGACAAAAAAGTTGATTAGAAATCTTTTATTTTGCTTTATTCTTAATCCTTAGTCAATTTGTAGTTTAAAACAGCCTATCTGAGCATTATGCGACTTATAATAAAAATTTCACTGCTCAATTTAAACTGACTGTAATGTATGACTTTGATAGAAAATACTTGAAAATTTCATTTTGGGCTACAGGAACATAAACTTTCAATATCAAGATCATTGTTTGCTGATTTTTTCTTGTTTGTTCTACTTCTTTAAAGACTTCCAACAATTTTTGCAATGAATTTAGTAAAAAATCCAAGGTATTGAAGTGTCAAGGAATATTGACCCCCCTTTTTTTCATCTGGTGTCAGTAAAGTACTACAAATTGATCAAAAGTGCAGTCATGGTCATTTAACTGTGTTTATTTACATCAGTTAATAAAATTTAAGATATAAAAATTTCATTTGGAATAATAAATGGTGCTTTTGTGAGTTTCTGCAGTACTTACATTAGGCTATGCTATCTGCCAAGTACATAGTATGACGCAATGCTATAAGGGGTAAAAATCAAATAATTTCATTAAATCTGCATGACAAAATTTTTTTGGGGGTAGTAAACAACTTATGTTTCAATGTTTAACACCACAGAATAACTTTCTGTGCATTTATAACATTATTCAGGACATTTTTTATATAAAAGCATATTGTCAGGATGGGAAAAGCTAAAAATAGGACAAACTCAAGATTTAGGCTCTAAATTTGCAATATGTGACATTTTACCCCCAAAAAGATTGAAATGTTGCTACTATTATCTCAAATGATCAGTTAAGACAAAAAAAAAACAATTGTTTTCTGATTTTGATGTTTCACCGCATTTTGCTTAAAGAGACAAAAAAGTTGATTAGAAATCTTTTATTTTGCTTTATTCTTAATCCTTAGTCAATTTGTAGTTTAAAACAGCCTATCTGAGCATTATGCGACTTATAATAAAAATTTCACTGCTCAATTTAAACTGACTGTAATGTATGACTTTGATAGAAAATACTTGAAAATTTCATTTTGGGCTACAGGAACATAAACTTTCAATATCAAGATCATTGTTTGCTGATTTTTTCTTGTTTGTTCTACTTCTTTAAAGACTTCCAACAATTTTTGCAATGAATTTAGTAAAAAATCCAAGGTATTGAAGTGTCAAGGAATATTGACCCCCCTTTTTTTCATCTGGTGTCAGTAAAGTACTACAAATTGATCAAAAGTGCAGTCATGGTCATTTAACTGTGTTTATTTACATCAGTTAATAAAATTTAAGATATAAAAATTTCATTTGGAATAATAAATGGTGCTTTTGTGAGTTTCTGCAGTGCTTACATTAGGCTATGCTATCTGCCAAGTACATAGTATGACGCAATGCTATAAGGGGTAAAAATCAAATAATTTCATTAAATCTGCATGACAAAATTTTTTTGGGGGTAGTAAACAACTTATGTTTCAATGTTTAACACCACAGAATAACTTTCTGTGCATTTATAACATTATTCAGGACATTTTTTATATAAAAGCATATTGTCAGGATGGGAAAAGCTAAAAATAGGACAAACTCAAGATTTAGGCTCTAAATTTGCAATATGTGACATTTTACCCCCAAAAAGATTGAAATGTTGCTACTATTATCTCAAATGATCAGTTAAGACAAAAAAAAACAATTGTTTTCTGATTTTGATGTTTCACCGCATTTTGCTTAAAGGTGTCATACCACCAATTAAAAGTCCCTATCTGTTCAACTAAATTTTGCAATTTTCACAGCTTTCTAAATATTTTACCTTAAGTTTAACTTCATAGAAACTAGGTATATCCTGAATTGTACAGGTGTCACCTTTCTGCATGCCAATTTTCAACATACATTCAAAATCATATAAGAAAGCAGAGAGCTTCCGAAAGGAGGTACCACTAAAAATAACCCCTGGTTTTCTGGAAATCTTAAATTAGTATACTATGGAGCGCATTAATCCTCAATTTTTAATGCAAACTCATAGACAGGTAAATTTTGGCTCAAAATGGTCTTAATATATTTCTCTTTCAACAAAACTTTCATTTCTGCAAATTTGTTAGTTAGTTTAGGTGAACAATGACATCAAATGCACTTTTTTTTGTCCGAGTAGGCCTACTTTCACATACGTTCTAAATTTGAGGGAGTAATTGGTGGTATGACACCTAATTCTCTATGTAATAGCACATCATATCCTCGTAAAATACAAATAAAATCAATACATTACCGAACAAAAATCAAGTGCATGTGAAAAACATCATAGATACTATTTATATGAATACATAAAATGAACAATAATTGAAACAGCGTACATCATCGATTTTTTAAATTTCTAATTTACCACTTTTACCAATTAACACGAAATGAAGTCTAATGAATATGTCGTGGAATTCATTCATGTCCCATCAACCAATATTGCAGCAATGGCTATCTATAGTACGTCAGCTTTTACCGTCGTTTTCAGAACCAACGCTTCTTTAATCTGTTACTAAAATTAATTGTTCTCGTAGAGTACTTTATTTAAAACAAAAAACTTATGGTATGTTTTTTATGTACTACTAACATGTATATTTTTCAACTGATTTTAATAGTTCGTTATTATTTTGTTATGTTACCCCACTGTCCTGGGTTAACGGGTGAGGTAGGGATCCCGCTAACATATTTAAACACGCCACATTCTATATATATTTGTTTTTCGTAAATTTTTTGTTCATACATTAGTCCGTTAGTTTTTTCTTTAAGATTGTTTAACAATTGTAATTTTGGGGCCTTTTATCGCCGACTATGAGGTATGAGCTTTGCTCATTACTGAAGGCCGTAGAGTGACCAATAGTTATTATGGCACCCTCAACGGAGTTGGGGTGACGTATTGTTATTCTACGTTTCTTTTTTTTTTCTTATTATTATTATGTCACCACTTTGAAAAAGGGGGGATATATTGTTATTCTACGATTTTTTTCTTCCACACTTTTTGTCCAGCCGATTTCTCGGAGATGCCTTGACATATATTTATAAAACTGCACCATAATGACAATCCCCATGTGCAAAGTTGCAGTAAGCATGGAATGGTTCAAGATGGCCGCCGTTTCCATGGAAACGGCAAAAATGTAAAAAAGCGAAAAATGGTCCAAATTTAATGAAACTTTCAGAACTAATAACTCATCGTTAGAAGGCGTGACATCCATCTTAAGAACTTTTAAAATGGCTACCGTTGTCATGGAAACGGTCCAAACGTGAAAAAAACGAAAATAAATCCTTAATTAATTCATAGAAAATAAACCGCTACAGATACGGCAAAAAAAAAAACCGTAAGTAGAAAACAGCAGTATAAACTGTAGAATTCATTGCCGTTGGAATTTTTAAGATAGCTGCTGTTACCATGGAGATAACGCTAAAAGTGCACATTGGACCCATATGGTAAAAAACGTCAAAGTAACATTTTCGTACAAATTTTAAGCTCATTCCCGTTTAAATGCTATTGTATTGTCATCTGTCTTCGAAATTTTCAAAATGACCGCCGTTGCCATGGAAACAGCCTTAAAAAAAAAACAACAAAAAACAACAAAAAAACAAAAAAAAAACTCGAAAATTTGAGACAAAATTCTGTGATGAAGACTATGTGCAAAACATCTTCTAGAATATGCTAGAAGAAAACGAATATATAATTTAACGTGCTTCTTTCTATTCTATACAAAAATCGTGCTCTGAAGAGAAAATCGCCACTGAGAGAGAGAGAGAGAAACATGAAGAGTACACATAATTGACATTTCTGCACTTGCATTAAAGTACACATCCGTTAATCGAACACCTGCAAAAATATACACATTAGCTGAAATCAATCGATAAGCGTGTAATTAAATTGTACAAGATAAAATACTTGTATCGTGTGATACGCGTGATATTGAAGAATAAAATGAACAGTTAGTATGCCGCTCCGTCAATATATACACATGTTGTCTGTCCAAGGTCCTCTCTAAAAAGAATAGTAATGTACTAACTCCACGATAATATACTTCAGTATCACGTGACAGCACCTTTCTTCCTCAAGCGTGTGTCTAATTTAAGATTTTAAAGAGTTCCCCAACTATAAATAGACATCACTCTTAGTCTCCGAGAAGAGAAAAAAAAAGGGGGGGGTCAAAGGCATGTATACTAGACGTGCCATGTGACTTTGATACACTCAAACTGGTTGCTGCTACTGTGACAATGTCAAGAACGGGGTGACATCCTCCGCTATTGCTTGCAATGGCAAATCTAGTTATGTCACCCCTTTGAAAAAGGGGGGATATATTGTTATTCTACGAATTTTTTCTTCCACACTTTTTGTCCAGCCGATTTCTCGGAGATGCCTTGACATATATTTATAAAACTGCACCATAATGACAATCCCCATGTGCAAAGTTGCAGTAAGCATGGAATGGTTCAAGATGGCCGCCGTTTCCATGGAAACGGCAAAAATGTAAATAACCGAAAAATGGTCCAAATTTAATGAAACTTTCAGAACTAATAACTCATCGTTAGAAGGCGTGACATCCATCTTAAGAACTTTTAAAATGGCTACCGTTGTCATGGAAACGGTCCAAACGTGAAAAAAACGAAAATAAATCCTTAATTAATTCATAGAAAATAAACCGCTACAGATACGGCAAAAAAAAAACCGTAAGTAGAAAACAGCAGTATAAACTGTAGAATTCATTGCCGTTGGAATTTTTAAGATAGCTGCTGTTACCATGGAGATAACGCTAAAAGTGCACATTGGACCCATATGGTAAAAAACGTCAAAGTAACATTTTCGTACAAATTTTAAGCTCATTCCCGTTTAAATGCTATTGTATTGTCATCTATCTTCGAAATTTTCAAAATGGCCGCCGTTGCCATGGAAACAGCCTTAAAAAAAAAAAAAAAAAAAACTCGAAAATTTGAGACAAAATTCTGTGATGAAGACTATGTGCAATCTAGAATATGCTAGAAGAAAACGAATATATAATTTAACGTGCTTCTTTCTATTCTATACCAAAATCGTCCTCTGAAGAGAAAATCGCCACTGAGAGAGAGAGAGAGAAACATGAAGAGTACAGATAATTGACATTTCTGCACTTGCATTAAAGTACACATCCGTTAATCGAACACCTGCAAAAATATACACATTAGCTGAATCAATCGATAAGCGTGTAATTAAATTGTACAAGATAAGATACTTGTATCGTGTGATACGCGAGATATTGAAGAATAAAATGAACAGTTAGTAAGCCGCTCCGTCAATATATACAAATGTTCTCTGTCCAAGGTCCCCTCTAAAAAGAATAGTAATGTACTAACTCCACGATAATATACTTCAGTATCACGTGACAGCACCTTTCTTCCTCAAGCGTGTGTCTAATTTAAGATTTTAAAGAGTTCCCCAACTATAAATAGACATCACTCTTAGTCTACGAGAAGAGAAAAAGGGGGGGGGGGGTCCAAAGGCATGTATACTAGACGTGCCATGTGACTTTGATACACTCAAACTGGTTGCTGCTACTGTGACAATGTCAAGAACGGGGTGACATCCTCCCCTATTGCTTGCAATGGCAAATCTAGTTATGGCACCCTCAACGGAGTTGGGGTGACATATTGTTATTGTTCGATTCTTTTTGTCTTATTATTATATTTATTCTTCCACACTTTTTTGTCCATACTATTTCTCAGAATTGGCTGGAACAATATTGATGGAACTATACCATAATGTTGACCACCACATTCTATAGTGCAGTGGGGTATGGCACCATCAAGATGGCTGCCGTTGCCATGGAAACGAAACAAATGTGAAAAATTTCTGTTTTTTTGTTTTGGTGAACTGTTTTGATATGCTTAAACTCAGAATCATTATATTTTAATACAATAAAGGTGCCGGCCATATACAGGTGTTGGATGATTTTGGCACTCATTGGAACTACTATGTTGCCATGGAAACTAAACCAAAAATTTCAAAAATATCAAAATGCTCCAAACTTCATGAAACTTCACAGTTACGATGAGCAACATTGGAAGATGTGGAATTTGGCGTTGGAATTTCCAAAATATCTGTAGATACCATGGAAACAATGCAAAAAGGTCAAAACTTTGAATTTTCACAGAACATTCCAGAACATCAATGTTAAATTTATTCTAGAGACATTAAATGGTATATATGATTATGGAGGGAAAAAATTGCAGCGGGGGAATATTCAAAATGGCCGCCGTTACCATGGGAACAGCAAAATTATGAAAAACTTCAAAATGCTGCAAATTGGATGAAACTTTACAGAAATGGTAATTGACATGTGCAGAGTTGCATTTTGAAGTTGGAATTTTTAAAATGGCCGCCGTAACCATGGAAACAGCAAAAAATTCCAAATTTTCAAAATGCTCTAAACTAAATGAAACTTTACAAAAATGATAATTTGCATGTGAAGATGCACTCTTTGACTTTGGAATTTTTAAAATGGCTGCCGCTCGCCTGGCAATGGGGGAAGGGTGCCATCCGCTATTGCTTGCAATGGCAAATCTAGTTTTTATTATTTTTCTTCCACACATTTTGTCCAGGAGATTTCTCGAAATCCAAAGGACCAAAGTTGATGGAACTCTATTATATTGAGGACCCTTAGGTGAAGAGTTGCAGGCACCATGGAATGGTTCAAGATGGCTGCCGTTTCCATGGAAACTGCAAAAATGTGAAAAATTTTCAAAATTCTAAATTCTTCATTATAAGACCCAAGTGGATGAAACTTTGTGGAAGTGTTACCTGACATGCCTAGATGTGCATGCAATATCAAGAGGTTCCAAAATGGCCGCCATTGTCATGGAAACAGGGCAAACGTTTAACATTGACCGTATGGGAAAACACATAAAAGCTACATTTTCTTGAAGAATATAGCATCAATCCCAATGAAACTTTATAGATATGTAACATGGCATGTCCCAATGTTGCACCTGTCTTTGGAATTTTGGAAATGGTTACTGTTACCATGGAAACAGCAAAAAATTCAAAAATTTCAAAATGCTCCAAACGAGATGAAATTTTACAACAATGTTGATAAACATTTGTCAATACGCTCTTTGACTTTGGAATTTTCAAAATGGCTGCCGCTCACCTGGCAATAGGGGAAGGGTGCCATCCGTTATTGCTAGCAATTACAAATCTAGTTAATTTCTGTGGTCTATTGTGGAGAGTTATCTCTTGGCATTCATACCACATCTTTTTTTTAATTATATATATCAAACAGTATACATGTATTAAAATGCATCAATACTCATACTGAAATACATATTGTTCCTCATAAATTCAAACTTTCTTATGCATCATACATTTGTATTCCCCTTCATATAGTACTGATGTACCTAATAACAATTATATTTTATATTTTTGTACATTCTAGTTTGCCAACTTCTTAAAACACGAATGTATGAACGTTTTTTTTTTAGGAAACAATATTTCCGTGGTAATGATTTGTAACAGATAATATCTCGCCTTCGAAATTCAGAGAACACATTTGTCACCTCCGCATTCAGAGAATACATGTAACTAACAATTTCATAAAAAAAATATGATTGGTATTTTAAATGCTGGTGGAAATACATTTCCTCTATTGTTTGTGGTTTGTTTTCACATTTCTTGATCTAGTGAAATATTTGTTCTGAGTAAAATTTTTAATGATTAAATTAAATTATGACGTCAAAAATTCTTTATTTCTTCTGAACTAACCATTGAGAATTCAGTCATGAAAAAGGCAATCATTCATAATGATGTCACACATGAAGAACAAAACTTTCTGAAAATGTTTGAAAAAGATAAAAATCATTAGAGAAACAGATTCTTCCACAGTGACTATAACTCGTGTATACCGATATTTCTCCACTTTCAACAGGTATAAATTTTAATTATTAAAATAGCTCGGCAAACCTCGCGCTTTAAATATTAATATTTAACGGTCTCGAGTGAATACATATCGTGACACAATATTTCTTTAATTCTCACCTGATTTATACTTTTTCCCAACCCGTTGATTATTTTTATTTAGTCAACTTGTGGTTCGTTTGATCTCAGTTCTTCATTGGTAAAAAATAAATTATGACGTCAAATGTGCTGGCTGTCCTCTAAGTCACAAGCCCATGCCTGTTTACGTTACATGGAAGAATCCAACCTTTTGCAGATTATTCGAAAAGAAGGATTAAGATTGTATGAATATCGTCTTGAAATCATTATAGAAAATATTTCCACCACCAAATCTCGTGCAATACGATTTTATCCACTCGACTGTTACATTTGAAATATTTTAACTGTCTGGAGTGGATAAATATCGTATTACACTCGATGCAGTGGTAGCATCTATATATATATATATATGTACATAGATAAACAATGATGAATAAGAAAGGAAATAGAGATTGAGTGATTTCTATTTACTTTATATTGCATGTCTTTAATTTTCGACGTTTTTTTCTTCATTTATTGAAATTAAATAATTGTTTCGGTCAGTCGGTGTAAAAAAAAAAAAGAGATTTTAGCCGAAATCATTAACAGTGAATGTCGAAATGGTCTGATTTATAATTGATACTTACATGCAAGTCACCATTGGACGGTTAACCTTAAACTAATGAGGGAGGGTAGGAGGGGTCCTGATCCCGAAATCCCGGGCTTAAAAACACGACATCCCGAAATCCCGGGCTTAAAAAACACGAAATCCCGAGGTCCCGAAATTCGAAGAAAGAATTCCCGGATCCCGAAAGGGTCAATCCCGAAATCCCGAGCTTAAAAACACCCGATCCCGGAGTCCCGATAAAGGTCCTATCCCCCCCATTAATTGACCGGAGAATAGGCATACTATTGTTGCGTTTATGCATTCAAACAATCCAATTAATCATTGTTTATTTTATTTACAAATTTGTATCACCTTATACAGTAAAATCATAATTTCGTTTTAATTATTTACTATGTAAATTCAGGTCGGGTCTTTTGAATAGGTAATGATGATAAAATAACTACTCATAAAGAAGTATATCTTTGTCCATATTATACAATGAGACTTTTTTGTATTACTTAAGTTGTTTTTATCGTTAGTTAATTACAAATTAGTATTGCTAGGCATTTTTATGTGGTTTTGCCACGAACAAAAAATGTCTTTAAAATTCCTTTTGTGTTCAATTCCATTTGAAGATATGACTTCAACTATGTCGTTTATACCCTAAAATACTCCGATTTCTGTCTAGAGTTACTCAGTATTTCTACATATTATTTTAAAAGATTTAGAATAAGTGCAAATCTAAAGATATTTCAGTTAGCAAAACAAATCAAAAGCATATAAAAATAGAAAAACGGTCATAAACTAGGTAATCAAAGGTAAATTCGTTTTAGAACGGGTCAAATTATACTAAATATCACGCTCAATATTTTGTATGCGAGACGCGTGTTTCGTAGTTTGACAGACCCACCAATGACGCTCGATTCGGACAAATTAAGCACCTGAGTTCTCCCTCAGTTTTGATCGGGTTCGTATTGGTTTGTTTATAGTTTTGATTTTCATATGATGAAGACATAATCTTTCAATCAGTTAAATTGAGGTACGGAGATGGCATGTCGGTAACTGCTAATAGTCCTTCGTTAATTCATGTTTCGTTGTCAGTTTGCTAATATAAAAAAGAAGATGTGGTATGATTGCCAATGAGACAACATTTGTTACCTATTCTGACATCGGATTTCTTTTAAACTGAGTTTACCTGTTCGTATTGCTATGTGTTGCTATATTCAATATTGACTAGAGGTATAGGGGAGGTTTTGAGAATTCACAAAACATGCTTAACCCCGCGGTATTTGCGCCTGTTCTAAGTCAGTAGCCGCTTTCCTTTTCTAGTCTTGTATTTTTTTTTTAATATAGTTCATTTATATGCTTTGGGGTTAATTGTGACATCCATGTTTACTGAACAAGTACACAATTTTATTAAGGGACCATCTGAGGACCACCTCCGGGTGCGGCATTTTCTCGCTGCGTTGAAGACCTATATGTGGCCTTCGGCTGTTGTCTGCTCTTTGGCCGGGTTGTTGTTTCTATGACATATTCCCCATTTACATTCCCAATTTTTATATTCTAAGTTGTGTTATGTGTACTTCAAGCGTCATCCTTGGAAAAGCAAACCAAAAACAACATCAACAATTTTAGATATAATAAATGACCATTCATTAGCACAAGTTGTAAACATACCAACTCGAAATGATAAAATTTTAGATTTTGTGTTAACAAATTATCCAACCATCATTGTAAAAACTGAAACCATGCCACCATTAGGTGAGGCAGACCATGATATTGTATATAGAGAATGTTTACTATCACTAAAAAGATGCCAAACCAAGCCACGAAAAGTATATAAAAATTCAAACTGGCAAACAATAAAAGAGGATATTAGATAACATATATCAAAAGATCATACATAAAAAAGATAGTGAAGATACAAACACACTTTGGTTAATATTTAAAAACTCATTACAAAACACTATCACTGAGAACATACCAGAGAAAATGATGGAACAGCAAAAATTTACCTTGGATAACAGACAGTATTAGACGGCAAATGAAAAAGTACCAAGAAAAAATATCAAAAGTACAAATTGAAAGGCAAAGGGAAACTAGACTAACTTAAAAAATTAAAACATGATATACAAAAACAACAAAGAACATCTTATCTATACTATTAAACGAGAAGACCTCATTTTGTGTGTCGCTTCTCTTCCTCCCACAATAAATTAATCATCATGCATCTGTGTCATATAGGTACCATGCACAGTCGCATTTGCCATCCTTTCTTATGACTATTCAGTTTAGGTTATTTTGGGTGAAAAACGAAAATAAAGGTGTCCGAATATTGTTTCCGTTGTCAACCCGACTTTTATGTCAGACATGACTTCCGGATTAAACATTGAGAACCAATCGAATGATAGATAACAAAAATTAAAAATAAAAATAAATAAGCCAATCAGAGCGTTGTTCATTTAGTGGTTTTAAGATCGTAAGAGCCACTACTATTGTACCTCGGTTTTAACTTACAGATAATTTTCATAAGTTCTCGGACGGGGACAGGACAATTATTTTCGCGTTTATCTGCATGTATACTATAAAAAAATATACTACTATAATATATAGAGACTCTCTATGTAATATAGCAGTGATGGCCATGGAGAAGACACTTTGAATTGATAGTTAAAATAGAAAATTAAATACACTTTAATATTTATAATATAGTATACGTTAACGTATGTTCATAGTATACAGAAACGCGAAAATAATAGAATTTAACAGAAATAAATAACGGACTTTGGAAACAAGGGAGCTTAAACTATTTCCAAGTACCTATGAATTTTGACACCCTTTTCTAAAATACTCCAGATATGAAATTGTTTCAGGCTGAAATTCCCCAGACACAAAATCTCACAAGCTCTAAATGCCCGCGATTTCGCGGTGGTGTGTTCTAGTTGGAATTATATTGAAAATTTGATATGTGGTATACCAGTTGATGACAACCCTACTACTATATCAAAGAGCTGCCCAAAAAAATCTGTTCAGTTATATAAAAACACAAAAGTCTGAAAGCTCTAACATACCACCACTCTAAAAAGAGGGCTCACTTACATCTGACTCAAAAGCAAAAGCTAATATTTTAAATGAACAGTTCAAAAACGCATTTACACCTGTAACAGATGACCCAATACCAGATAAGGGCGTCAGTAAACATCCACAGATGCCTGATATTAAGATACAAAAACAGGGCATAGAAAAACTTCTAAATAATATCAATATCAACAAAGCAGCTGGGCCTGATCTCATCCATGGAAAAATGTTAAAAGAGTGTAAATCATCTATCCCTCCCATCTTATCAATCATATTCCAAACATCACTGAACTCTGGAAAGATCCCAGACGACTGGCGTCACGCAAGTGTATGTCCAGCATTAAAAAAAGGCGACAAACACGATCCTATAAACTATCGCCCAATATCATTGACTTGCATCTGCTGCAAAATATTAGAACATGTTGTAGCTAGTAGCATAATAAAATACTATATGACTTACAACATGGTTTTAGATCCTCCCGACCCTGTGAAACTCAGCTAATATCATTTATTCAAGATCTTGCAATTTCAAATAATAAAAACATCCGAATAGACATCATAATTATGGATTTTTCAAAAGCATTTGATAAAGTTTCACACCACCACCTCATGTATAAAATTGGTTTCTACGGTATAAAATTGTAATTCATATCATTGGAATCAAGATACATCAAATACAATTCCTGTAACATCTGGGGTACCTCAAGGCACAGTGCTTGGTCCAATTTTATTTTTAATCTTTATTAATGATTTGGCAGCATATATTGAACATAGTAAATTAAGATTGTTTGCAGATGATAGCATTATTTATAGGGAAATTAAAATACCAGATGACGCATTTAAATTACAGTCTGACTTAGAAGCGGCCGGCAGGTGGGACCAGGACTGACTGGCTCATGCATTTTCACCCTGATAAGTGCAACATTCTCAGTGTACCTCAAAAACGCAAACCTTTAAACTTCACTTATAAATTACACAATCACTCTCTAGAAAAAGTCGACTCTACAAAATATTTAGGCCTAACTCTTCAATCAAATTTAAAATGGGACAAACATATCGATAACATGACATCTAAAGCAAACCAGTCCCTTTGATTTATTCGTAGAAACCTAAAAAAAAAAAAGAAAAAAAGAATCACTGAAAGTTAAAGCTCATGCATATAAAGCTCTTGTCCGACCAAAATACTGCTCAACAATTTGGGACCCACATCAAAAACAGAAAATTTTACAAATCGAAAAAGTTCAGAGAAGAACAGCACGCTTCTCATGCAACCGCTTCCATAATACCAGCTCAGTTACTGAAATGATGACAGACATAAATTGGTACCCTCTCGAAATTAGGCGTTTACGATACAAAATTATTCATGAAATTGTTGCAGTCCCTACACATAACCTTTTGATCCCACTAGACAATAGAACCAGACACAGCAATCCGCACTCATTTAGGCAAATACAAACATCTAAAGACAGCTATAAATATTCATTTTATCCACGAACTGTTATAAATTGGAATCCTCTGCCACAACAAATAGTATCATGCAGTACAGTAGAGGGATTCAAGAGTATGATCTCAGAATCTGCTCGCATCCCCATATTCTATCCCTAACTATTCTGTTATCAAATGTAACGTAACGGTACCCAAATTGCACCTATTTAGCAAAAATAGCAGCGGAAATCTGTAAGATAAGATTTCCTAGACTAAAAAAAATGTATTTTTATGATTTGATACCTATTGCACGTCTTTCAACATAGGTAAACATATTTAGATATACACAAAACGCTCACAGTATTTCTCAACAGATTAAGTGTTTACTGAAAAAGCTAAATGTACGGAAACGTCGCCATGCGACGTCATCAAAACGTCATATTTTAAAAATTAGCAAATACAATATGTTTTAAGTATCCACTCTTCAAAAAATTAATATTAAGCATGGACAAGTATTCAATTGTTCAAATATTTGAAAAAAATAAACAAAAAGCTCTGTTATTTGACTTTTGACGATGCGAATTTAAGCATGGATGCAATTTGGGTACTCCTCATTTCAAAATCATTGATGGTTTGGAGGTTAGTTCAGACCAATTTTTCTATGATTCCATATGGATTGAAAATCAAATTGGTGTACCTATATAATAAAGAAGGATACGGCTACAAAATAAACACAAAATGGAAATTTGTGTCTTGATCCTAAAAAAAAGTAGTTAAAAAATGTCAAAATAGGTGCAATTTGGGTACCGTCACGTTATATAGTTTTATCACAATTTATTTTTTCAAATGTACATACGTTATGTTGATTTTTTTTTGTTTTTTTTGTTTTGTTTGTTCCTAAAGTGTAAATTATAAAAAAAAATAAGGATTTTCTTATCCCAGGCATAGATTACCTTACCCGTATTTGGCACAACTTTTTGGAATTTTGAATCCTCAATGCTCTTCAATTTTGTACTTGTTTGACTTTATAAATATTTTGATATGAGCGTCACTGATGAGTCTTATGTAGACGAAACACGCGTCTGGCGTACTAAATTATAATCTATGTACCTTTGATAACTATTTAAGCCAGTCCAAAATACCAATAATTATAGGTAAATATATACTTTTATTCAAGAAAATTCACGGCCTAAAGTTGACTGTTACTATTTGATTGTATTATGGTATCATGTTCTAAAGTAAATATGAACTAAAATTGGTATATGTGATATTTTTAAATGAAATGTAAGGTGGGAACTAACAGATACATTTTGTACATGCAAAACTGGGGTAAGTCTCATTTGACACTTTTTATATATAAATACATGTGGAAAAATATTTTCTCGTTTAATTTGCATATAAAAATACTGGAACACATATCAGTCATATATTTTTAATGACAATTATTATAAATGTTCACCTTTTAGAATTTTACAAAAAATTTGATGGAAGTGACCTAAAATAGGGTATTTTGCAGAAAATAACCCAAATTGACATCTATAAACTCTCATAGCCATAATTATGGTATAAAGTTCAAAATGTTGTTTTATACGATGTATGTATATATATGATAATTCCGTTGTTCATTTCAAATAGCATTTATATATTGGCAGTGATATCAAATGATCCAGTTGGCACGTCTGTCACCGTTCTGCATTTTTGGTTAGTGCATATAATTTGGAAATAGCCGCCAAATCCGGTTGTTCATTCATGGAGGGTATCATGCAGGTGCAACTGAACATCTTTTCCGCCAGTACACCCAATTCTACGATGCGTCTGCCTACTTGGCAATCACTATCAATCATCATTCCTTCATTTCCATCCTCCACTTCCTCTTCAGTCCCGATATCCATGTAATTAAGTTTTACATAAGTGTGGTCATTGGTGTTTTGGTATTTTGTCGATCTGTTTAACGTTTTAAAAAAGTTGAACCGCTTGGATTTATTTTTAGATTGAAACAAACCTCTCATCGTTGTTAAATAGCGTCTGTTACAGTATATAAGGTAAAAGATCTGTGTATACAGATACTTAAAATTAAGGGCCGTAATAAAACGCATGAATGACACTAGGTAGATGTGTACGAGTTTTTCCCTACCGCAGGTCTGCCACCTTAAAGTGTCTCATTTGTTTCAAATAATGAAATAAACACATCATGTAGTGTAAATCGTCAATTTTTGAAACATCATTACGTAATGTTAAAACCATATAAAGAATAGGCAAATCATCATTACGAATTAAAAAAAAAAACACATCTTGTAATGAAACATCTACATAACGTTAAGTCATTATCACACCAAGTAATAAATGTTAAAACCACTTTAATTAATGACACAACCACATTGCATGATCGTGAAACCACATCAAGTAATGACAAAACTATATGAAGTTAATACGAAACCATATCGTGTAATATCGAAATATCTTTAAGTAATGACTTCCAAATTGAGTTATATCAAAACATCATTAGTATTTACGTAATGTCAAAACTATATAAATTTAGATATAGATGCACGATTTTTTTTATAAGTTGTTAGTGTCTTTGAACTAGCTATACGTTAACTGCGAGTACTCTCAGATCTGTACCTAGTGTCCATTTGCTGGTGGAGATTTATTTCCCCTAGGGTATCACAAGCCCAGTAGTCAGCACTTTTTGTGCTGACATGAATTGTCATTGATATGGTTATATTATAACTTTACTGTTTACAAGAAATATTGAAAAACTAAGGCTTTTCTACCTCAGGCATAGATTACCTTAGCTGTATTTGGCAAAATGTTTAGGAATTTTCGTCCTCAATGCTCTTCAACTTCGTACTTTATTTAGCCTTTTTAACTTTATTGGATTCGAGCGTCACTGATGAGTCTTTTGTAGACGAAACGCGCGTCTGGCGTATATACTAAATTAAGTCCTGGTATCTATAATGAGTTTATTTACAACCACTGGGTCGATGCCACCTCTGGTGGAGATTTATTTCCCCAAGGATATCACAAGCCCAGTAGTCAGCACTTTTTGTGCTGACATGAATTGTCATTGATATGGTTATATTATAAATTTACTGTTTACAAATTTTTGAATTTGTCGAAATACTAAGGCTTTTTGGCCCAAGTATAGAAGACGTTTAAGTAGTTCCGGCAATATTCGAAATATCCATACGCCAATACTTTAAATATGTTTAGGCGCGCAACAATCTGAAGGCCTAGTTCCGGCAATAATCGAAATATTCATTCGCTGAAACATTAAATATGTTCTTGTGGGTCGGTGTTTTTGGGGGTTACCATAACAGCTGTTAATATGTCAATGTGGATAGGGACTAGCATGAGGTTGGATACTCAATTAAATAGTCAGCAAGTTTACAGGTCAGCAGGTCGACAGGTCAGCAAGTCAACAGGTCAGCTGGTCGATAGGTCAGCAAGTCGACAGGTCAGCAGATCGACAGGTCAGCAGGACAACAGGTCAGAAGATGTTTCATGTTATCCATAGATTATTAGTAATTAAGTCAGGGTGTTGTGTATAGGGAAGGTTTGGTACTCAGTTAAATAGTCAGCAAGTCGACAGCAAGTTTACAGGTCAGCAGGTCGACAAGTCAGCAAGTCAACAGGTCAGCAGGTCGATAGGTCATCAGGTCGACAGGTCAGCAGGACAACAGGTCAGAAGATGTTTCATGTTATCCATAGATTATTAGTAATTAAGTCAGGATGTTGTGTAGAGGGAAGGTTTTGAACTCAGTTAAATAGTCAGAAAGTCGACAGGTCAGCAGGTCAACAGGTCAGCAGGTCGACAGGTCAGCAGGTCGACATGTCAGCAGGACGACAGGTCGACAGGTCAGCAGATGTTTCATGTTATCCATAGATTATTTGTCATTAAGTCAGGATGTTGTGTAGGGGGAAGTTGAGTACTAAAAAAAAATAGTCAGCAAGTCGACAAGTCAGCAATTGAACTGTATCGTATTGTGTTACTGCTTGTTGGGTGTTAGTTTCTTTTTTAAACATTCACCATTGCTTTTCACTTTTCTATTAAACTAAATTAAAACCACTGAATTATATGTGCTTTCGCTTGATAAATTTTATTACTTTTATTCACAGAACTCTGTATTCGTTGTAAAGCCTCAAAATTATAATTGTACATGTATTTATCTAATGAAAATGTTTAATGTTATTTCATCCATAACCACTTATTTAAATCAGTCCATAAACGCTTTGATTGTTTGAAAAAACACAATTAAAGGAATGAAAGTTTTCAGTTGAGATGAGATATGAAACAAATATAATGAGAATTATGTTTTCTTGAAAAATGATACTAAATTGATTATAATTAGTTTCAAAATGCGTGTGTTTGGTCATCAAATAAATTCACCACAGTCCTTCGATTCCCTCTGCATGTGGATGATGTTGAATAGTAAAGTTCTTTTCCTCATCAGTAAGAGTTGATAAGTCGTTGAATGTTGACTCATATGTGTCAATATTAATTCCCACCGATTTGATGATTGTAGAATGTGCACCAATTTCCATATCGATGCAATTGCCTGGTATTTTGAAGAAAAAGTTACGCTTTCCATGGCGGGTTTTGATTGTCTTTAATGTGCCGAATCCATTTTGTTGCAACATTTCAAGTTCAACTAAAAAGTATAATGCGTATAATTAAAATGTGTAATATAAAAATATTGGAAGAATTATGATCAAAGACATGCGTAAAATTTATTGTATGTAGTATGAGAATCATGTTCCATTGATTATTTGATTGTTTTTAAGCTCATGACTAGGTGATGTACTATAATTGCATAAATTTTGTGTCTTTAAGGAGCATCTGTGTTTTCAAAGTATAAGGACATACTGAGTGACGCACATGTTGATATTTATAAAAACACCAACCCCAACCCACAATCATTAATCCACGCAAAAATACATTAAAAGATGTTTAATAATTGAGTTTTTGTATCAAACGTACATCATTTCGTAAATAATACCATGAACAAATATACATTTTGGAGCGTTCTCTTGTGAAAATGTATATTTTACCTTGTATTTAAGGTTTATGTACCCTTCTGTAGCCATTTTTGTACGAATTTTTCAAACCTCAATTGTATCAAAACTAAAGATATAATAAATAATAGAGATAAGCCATTTAGTACATGTTTCAAGGGGAAACTTGATGCAAAGCATTATTTTTTACTGTTTCATTGCATTTGATAGAAAAAGAGGACTTTGTGGCAAATAAATCAAGATTTTTATAGAAAATCCACAGCCTTTAATACAGAGATTTTTGTTATAAAATTTGAAACATAAATTACTCACTTGATTTTCTATGATGTGCTAGTGTTTATTTTTTACAAAAAGTTCTAAGTAACCTGTAAATTCCAAAACACCTCGTGCTGAGTCACTAAAGTCGAGCGCACCCTAAAAGGTGTACTTGATTTTGGCCATATTTATACTTGTCTTAACCAATAACTATGATTTATAAACTTGTTTTAAGGAAATCAATGCTAGCACTGCATGCAATAATCCTATATCTATCAGTCATCAAATTGCCAAATATGAGAGTACAAGGATAAAGGCTGTGGATTTTCTATAAAAATCTTGATTTATTTGCCACAAAGTCCTCTTTTTCTATTAAATGCAATGGAACAGTAAAAAATAATGCTTTGCATCAAGTTTCCCCTTGGAATATGTACAAAATGGCCTATCTCTATTATTCATTATATCTGTAGTTTTGATACAATTGAAGTTTGAAAAGTTCGTACAAAAATGGCCACAGAAGGGTACATAAACCTTAAGTATATTTGCGTCATTGGAAGGAGCTGATGTGTATTCAGTATGGGTTACCAATGAAACAACTTGTTTGACAATAGGGAAAATATTTTAAACAATTATTAATAATTACGAAAACTTACTTTTGATGTTCTCGGCAAGTGAACGTTTTAGACGTTTTTGTAATTGTCGTATTGTAACAAATGGTCCACACGATTTGCACATGGCCTTGGCGACTCTGTCCCTAAAAGTTGCCACTGGTTTTAGATGAAGAGCTGGTGTGTCCCGATCACATGAAGCAATAGCCTGTAAGAAAGTTTTAATTTACTTAATATTTAAGCTTTTTATTTGATGTTTTGTATTCTACATAAAATTAATATTTTTTTTTTAATTGAAAACAGCTGTTATAATATAGCGATAATTATTTCGCAAATAGATTTAATTGATTTTAAATTTGCTGTTGGTTTGGCTTAATAATTTGTTATCAAGAATTTAATATAATTTTGGTACAGTTCCGTATTAAGATTTGCGTGTCATCTAAATTGAAGAAATGTTTTATTAAATAATCAAATTCAAATTGATATTACAATTTGATATTAATGCACAAAATGCTAGGTGTAATCATAGACCATTAATATGTAATTACTAAGACTAAGGATGATTTGACTAACCTGAACAAACAGTGATTTTTGTTGAGATAATGAATTATACAAGACCATTGCTTGTTTTAATCTAGATTTGGTTATTTCTAATGGTGTCGGTATGTAGCACCCATCATTTAATCCACAACTGAAACTGTGTTGGAATACATGTAGAACGGCAGCAAGACGAGGAATATGAATGGTGTCTTTACTTGTCATCATTTCACTTTCATCTAGTGATATGTTAAGATTAGGAGTTTCATTCTCTTTGTCTTCCTCTGCAAATACAACGATAAGAATAATGTAAATTATGTTTAAACATTGAAATTTAAATGAGCAAACTTAAATAAATGTTGAAAAAATATAAAAATAAAAATAAGTTTTGTGTTTAAGATTATATTGTTATGCACATTTATTACGTTATAAGCAAATACAAGCTGCCACAATAGTTATGTAAACGATTAATAAATTAAATTTTTGGTATGAATTGAAAATGTTTGTGTAATAGTTAAAACCGGTTGATTAACAATAAAAAACTCGAATGGATTATATCATTGCCTATGTGATTGAATGCTGCGACTTAATCAAGACTCCTTTTTAAAAATGTAAATGGGCGGATACAATAATTAAAAGTGGGTTCGCTTCCTTAAATTTCAGTGGTTTCATACATTTCAACTTTTTTTCAAAATTCTGTGTACATTGGAGGAGGTGGGGATGGAAAGGGGGGGGGGGGTGTGCAGATGTAAAATACTTTATTCTTGACTATTGTAATAAATATAATATTGCTATCTTGAACAAAGGTATTGACATTAATATTGGAAATTTAACCCCAGTTCACTTTCTTTTCATGACTATACTGTTTACTTACCGTGGTCAGATCCATATTTGGCATTCATGTAGTCGCAATATGAGTCAATCAAACCATCAAACACACTCTCGGCATCTGCGGACAACTTGTAGTGCTTCCCTGCTAGGTGTTCCTCGTAAATGTTGTTCATGTCATTTTCAAAACTTTGCAATTTGGTGTTTCGTAATAGTGGTACATTTGCTTTAGTAATTGCCGTGGTATTAAAGACTTGTTTGGCAACGCAAAACAGAAACCGATCCATTAAACCATCATCTCCACCAAGTTGACATAACTCTGAAAGTAATGGTTGAGGTTGAATAAATAGACAGCAAGACATTGATGTTTTGGAAAAACCTCTTGTTCCTGTTACTAGGAGGCTGGAGTCTCCTTTTTCTCCCCACATCTTACACAAAAGAGATCTCTCGCCTTCACCCTTCGATTGTTTTACATTTACAGATGACAAAAACCTGTGTCCTTCATCACACGTGATGATACCATACCCTTGGTTATTTAATTGGTGTTTCTGGAGACTTGCTGTCGTGTAAGCCTCCAATTGAATTGCAATTCCATGTTTTTATTTTATTTTTTCCACCACGGGATCAATGACTTTGTAATATGTATTGGTTTTTCCTCCACCGGGTGCACATACTGCAACGATATACTGGTTTAACACGGTAGAATATGAGTTGTCTCCAACTGTCACCTTCGTATTTGGACCACACAAAGTAGAAGTTAGTGATAAAACACTGGACAAAACTAGGCTTCGGGAGCAATTTGTAGCTTTTTCAAATATAGAAAAATAATTCTCTGTTTCCTCTTCAAATACTTCTTTCCAAGGAATTTTAGTATTGTAAGCGGATTTGTAAAGGGATAAAATATCCTCGCTTCTGAACTTTTTAAAAGCCGCAGCCATCTTCAGCAGTCTCAAAGAAAAACAGCGATAACGTAACGTCATAATGTAGTTTCGCGAAAATCTGTTGAATATTTTCCCGTTTTTTAACGTCATAAAGTTGTTTGGGAGAAATCCTTTATAGTCAGTTTTCTGATTTGTGTGCACGTAGTTTGTGTTAAAAGTTAGTATAGAAAAAGAAAATGGAAAACTTAGGAACTCCGTTACTAGATCGAGCCCCAAAGCCGATAAATTGGTATGCTGTAGTCTCTAGCCAAGAATCAATAGTACCTTATATGATGGATAATGGATTATTAAAGAAAGAAATGACCTGCACACATTGTGCTTCAGATATGAATTTGTGTAAACGGAAAGACATTTCAGATTCTTTACAATGGAAATGCCCAGCATGCCTGTTAACCAGCTCCATAAGGAGGAGTAGTATTTTTGAGGTAAATAAAAAGATTATTATCAAAATTTAATTATTGTTAATGGATATTGAACCAATCATATCTACATCTGTTGTTGATATAAAAAAATAAATCATCTTCCGAGGGATTTGTTGTGGTTAACATAACTGATTATATGTACAGTGAGTATGGGACATAAGATACGGACGGGTATCATCCGGTCATTGTGGATAGTTTGCCAAATATAGTAAACCGAAAATAGATAGATTATCATAATCCATCCATTAGAATTGGCGTTTAGTTTTTGAGTTTTGATATTAATTGCAATATTCTAAAAAGTTTATTTTTCGCTATTTAACAGTATGTATAGGCTAATACAACAGTAGCATGTCAGGTTTGAATACCGGTTGTAAAATAAAATTTACATGTAGTCTGTTTATGCGTTTTGTTGTGTGATATAAACATAATGGTCAGTGTAATCATCGCTATTCAGTGTGTTAACCAGTATGGAAAGATTAAGTAAATGCATATTCATGTAACAGTATTTCTTATGTTTTTATTTGGGAATTGTTATACACAGCAAAGTTTAAAAAAATATCACACTTTCATGTTCTTCTTTTTTTCAGAAGTCCAAACTGCCACTACGAAAACTAATGGAACTAGTTTACTACTTTGGAATAGATCTTCAAATTTACGAAGTGGAAAAACTTTCCGATAGCAGTCATGTCTGTGTTATTGAATGGTTTGACCAGTTTCGGATAGTATGTAAGGAATCATTAACAAATGATCCAGTCTTATTGGGATCAAACAGTGAACATTTGATTGAAATCGATGAAAGTCTCTTTGGAAAAAAGAGAAAATATCACAGAGGTACAGGAAAACAAGATACCTGGGTTTTTGGAATGGTGGAGAAGGGGTCAAGGAAAGTGATTTTGCAAATAGTGGAAAAAAGAGATCGTAAGACCTTGTTACCAATTATTCAGGAAAATGTTGCCGAAGGAGCACACATTAACTCTGATTGTTGGGCGGCGTATAACACATTGGAAAAGGAAGGATTTGTGCATAAAACTGTAAACCACAGTAAAGAATTTAAAGCACGAGATGGAACCTGCACAAATGAAAATGAAGGCATATGGGGGCTTGCAAAACTGAAAATCAAAACAATGAAAGGAGTGAGACATGAAAGAATCGGTGACATATTAAATGAATTTTGCTACAGATACAGATACGGGTTTTAACATGGAGACGTTTTCCATAAATTTTTAAAGGACATTGCAATCTTTAATGAAAAAAAATGAAACGGCCAATAAAAGATAAACTAAAATGGATTAAAAAGCGCCACTGTAAACTTAAAGAAAAAGTAATTGACGAGTTTTGTTTTGTTGAAATTTAATTTTTCCTCTCAAATAAAATATACAATCACTTCTTTTATATATTAGATGAAAAACTATAAATAGCTTATACTGTTATTGGATGTGTTGATGCTTATGTTTTTCTATCTGTAGAACCGTTTGCCTAAAATTTTAAAAATTATAAAAAAAGAAATAGCTACATTTTCGACTTGTCGGACTGTCAATCAAGCTAATTGTTGACATGTCGCTGTCGACCTGTCAATCTGTCGATCTGTCGACCTGTCGTCCTGTCGACCTGTCAATCCAAACTTAATATGGCGATTAAACATAACTACAATCTTCAAATAATAAACCTGGAAAATAATTTAACTTGTATAAAAACCGATTTACTTCATTTGACTTAAATATAAGTCCGATGGTACTACAATTATGTAATTTGTATAAGAACCGATTTACTTCATTTGACTTAAATATAAGTCCGATGGTACTACAATCACGTATTCTATACTTGATCCGGCTTTTCTACCTCAGGCATAGATTACCTTAGCTGTATTTGGCAAAATGTTTAGGAATTTTCGTCCTCAATGCTCTTCAACTTCGTACTTTATTTAGCCTTTTTAACTTTTTTGGACTCGAGCGTCACTGATGAGTCTTTTGTAGACGAAACGCGCGTCTGGCGTATATACTAAATTAAGTCCTGGTATCTATAATGAGTTTATTTACAACCACTGGGTCGATGCCACTGCTGGTGGAGATTTATTTTCCCAAGGATATCACAAGCCCAGTAGTCAGCACTTTTTGTGCTGACATGAATTGTCATTGATATGGTTATATTATAAATTTACTGTTTACAAATTTTTGAATTTGTTGAAATACTAAGGCTTTTCTACCTCAGGCATAGATTACCTTAGCTGTATTTTGCAAAACTTTTAGGAATTTTGGTCCTTAATGCTCTTCAACTTCGTACTTTATTTGGCCTTTTTAACTTTTTTGGATTCGAGCGTCACTGATGAGTCTTTTGTAGACAAAACGCGCGTCTGGCGTATATACTAAATTTAGTCCTGGTATCTATGATAAGTTTATTTATTGTTGGGATGAACAAGTACCCGACCACGTCCACTTGTATATCTGTCCATCTAATGAGTTAAGCCTTTTTCAACTGATTTTCATAGTTCGTTCTTATGTTGTACTGTTATACCACTGTCCTAGGTTAGAGGGAGGATTGGGATCCCGCTAACATGTTTAACCCCGCCACATTATGTATGTATGTGCCTGTCCCAAGTCTGGAGCCTGTAATTCAGTGGTTGTCGTTTGTTTATGCGTTACATATTTGTTTTTCGTTCATTTTTTGTACATAAAATAAGGCCGTTAGTTTTCTCGTTTGAATTGTTTTACATTGTCATTTCGGGGCCTTTTAAAGCTGACTATGCGCTATGGGCTTTGCTCATTGTTGAAGGCCGTACGGTGACCTATAGTTGTAAATGTCTGTGTCATTTTTGTCTCTTGTGGAGAGTTGTCTACAAAATATCCTCAAATACAGTAAAACAACATAACGTTATATCAGAGTTCCACATAAGACAGCTATGGCGTTCCATAGTTGTACATGCAAGCAAGTTGTTCTATTCAAATGTGTAAACATTATTTCGTCAAAATATTACTTTGCTATCAAACCTTTCAAATATTTCAAAGACAATCCGGTACATATTAAAATATTTCTATGTAAACTTCATGTTTCACCATTGTTGTTACTTTGTTGCTATATTGCTATTGCATTTGAGATATAGTGCATTTAAAATTTACAGGAACCCGTTTCATCTAAATGTTAATACATTTAACAATGACTACTTATTTTATAGTAAAATATTAAAAATTAATCAGGATTTCATGAGATTATCAAGATTGGCTTTTTAACCTATTATGAACAGAAAAATGGGGTTAGTCGACACAATTCTTAATGGTGGTTTGGCGGATAATACCAGAGAATTCCAAAAATCAGACAAACAGTAAAACACATGACCAGTGAACATCCGTAAAAGCTTAGAGGGTAATTACATCCGCAATTTTTAAAAGAGTATTTATGATAAACTTTCTCTTGTCGGCAAATTTCTTTTATTATCGCAATTTAATTCAGATTTCGAAGATCATATATTCACTGACTTTTGTTAATCTTATAATAATCTATTTTACTTAACAGCTTATATGTATGTCCAAGAAACAGGAACATAGACAGGAATGGCCAACATAGAACAACTCCGCTGTATTACAACAATACTGACATAGCTGCCAATAAGGAAGATCTAAAATCGGAAATGAGGGAATATATTTAAAATGAGGACAGACGCAGATGGGAACTTCTGTAAGAATACTTTGGATTTCCTGCACCAACAAACATAAATAAATACCAATGTTGTGACATATTTGATACATCATGTACATGTGATATGTGTTAGAATGTTAGTTCAGGTTCAGAGGATATTCCTATCAAATTATCTAGAAAGAAACAGAACATTACAAAAGCATTTGCTTTTGCAATATTTCCATGCTGAGAACAGCTTAATAGATAAATATGTATTTCCATATCTACATACTGGGTTGTCCAATAGCTTTGCAGCATCTTTGGCGTCAAAACCTGCATATAGGAAGTATGTAAAACTGTCAGAAGATTTCCCAATGTTGAAAGATTCATATCCAAATAAAATTCCAAGAAAACCTAATTTCTATTTGATAAAAAAAGAGTATGTTGTATTTATTTTTTTGTTCAATTCAATGTAAAACCGATGAACTTTGATAGAATTTGACCCAAAAAAATGATGTAAATTTCTTTTATCGACTTCCGAATAATTGTGTTTTTACTATAAAAAGCTCAATTTCAATCTGAAATAAACTCATCATAGATACCAGGACTAAATTTTGTATATACGCCAGATGCGCGTTTCGTCTACAACCCTCATCAGTGACGCTCGAATCCAAAAAAGTTAAAAAGGCTAAATAAAGTACGAAGTTGAAGAGCATTGAGGACCAAAATTCCTAAAAGTGTATCGAAAAGTAAATCGTCAAGGTATATTTTTTTTCTGCATATTTCATGAGTGGGCTTTCACCCAATATTCTAAGAAAATTTAACAGTGGAATTTTTCCTGTATTGCATGTCCTTAAAGAAATTCTACAATTTTCTATGAAAATACATGCATTGTATTATTTATTTTCTATATCTACATAATAGTCATAATAGCAACCTGTGACCTAGGAAACAATGTTGTAATAAATAGAATGGATGTACCATCTTTGAGACATATGTTAATTATTTTTTTTTTTTTTTTTTTTTTTTTAAGTCTTTAACTTTATTGAAAAGCACTTTACGCCCATATGGACCAATGGCTTAAAACATTATACATAATATACAGTTTACATAAAACAATGAAAAAAAAAACAATGGACACACTTTGAACTATAATTTGTCTTTTTTTTTAAATCAATATATATATATATATATATATATAAGAGATTCAAATTATATCAAGGACTCCCTGCCCTCAGTCTTAGTGACTTTTTTAAAAAGGAGCCTAATTTGCAAGTGTCCTGTTTTGTTTCAGGATTGAGAATATGTTTTAATTTATCTATATCATTTAAGTTATTATATTTATTTTCATTTAAAAATTCTTTTCTTAATTGTTTATTTATTTTACATTTAAAAAAGAAATGAAACTCATCATCTAGTACATCACAATGTGTACATAGTCTTAAATCTCTGGGAATTTTCCTGTATCTTCCAGTTTCTATTAATAAGCAGTGGTCACTTATTCGAAATTTAGAAATTAGTTGTCTATATTCAAAGTTTTGAGAAAGTAGGTATGGTTCAAAGTTATAGCTTTTCTTTATTTTTTTAAAAAGTTGGAGTTTGCTATTCTCTTGTAAATTTAAAATTTTATCATTATATAAATTTTCATAGGAGTTTTCTAGATTTTGTTTGTATATTAGCCTATTATTTTTATCCTTATTTTGGTTAACAATTTCTAAATCATTTTGACTTCTGACATGATTTACATAGGAGTACCAAGAATAAATACCTGCATTATGTAGAGTTTTTGCCAAATTTAGTGTCTCTTTTAGTAAGGGACTAGTTTCTTCCCTTAATAGTCTATCATGAAAAAGAAGAGTTTGTCTTTTTATAAAGCAATCAATAGGGTAGCTGCCTAATTCAGATCGAGCAGCTATATTGCAAGAGCATTTTTTTACTCCTAAAGTTAACTTATTAAATTTATTTAGTACTTTATCAGGTGGACTTTTGTCAATGAAATTTAGAGTATCTACTTTTTTGTTATTTTTATCTCCTTTAATTGAAGCTTTATAAAAGGATGAGTATGCATCCATATACCATATTTCACTGTTATAAGTTAATATTGGTCTGACGAGAGAGTTAAATAAATGGTTTGACAAATTAACAGGAGTCTGATGAATCGAATTACAATATGTTTTTATAGAATACATTACTTTCATAGATTTTTTGGCTAATTCTTGTGCTGAATGAATAAGATTTCCATTCTGACTAATGATATTACCAAGAAATTTAAACTTTTCCATTTGCTCTAATTTATCACCATTATAATTAAAAGAATGGTTAAGATTTTTCCTATTGTTACTTGTGCTTAAAATCATAGTTTTAGTTTTTTTACAATTTACAGTTAACTGCCATTTATCACAGTATTGTCCAGTCGAATTGTGAAACAATTGCTCAGATTGTGGTAAAAGCATCAAACTTTGCAGAGTGTTAGTTGATGTCATAACTAACATTTTTAGCCTTGGACCCAATTCAGAAAATCAAAATGGCGGCTCTGGGCGGCCATTTTGAAATCATGTCCAAAAAAACAAAAAAAAATAATTAGAAAAAATATGAAAAATATATTTCTTTACCAATTTTGATAAACTTTCGTATTTCTTATGACAAAGAATATCAACTGAGGACTATTGAAGTATTTAGTGGCCATCTTAAATGGTGGCCATTTTGGAAACGTAAATTTCCAATATATCATTATTCGCTATCTTAAATTGTTTTTTGAATTAATACTAAGTTTTATTTGCATTTATAACTAGTTTTGCTTATCATTTATTTTTGACTGTTAATATAGGATATATTCACTAAGTCCTCAAATAAGCCATGCGTATGTTAACATGGTTAACAAATAAATGTATGTAAAGAAATACGTAAATTTTTTTAATTGCAGTTAAGCATATAGGGCTTAGTTACTTTTTTACCACCAAAAAACGTGTATATACAATATGAGTTATGACCACTGTATGTTGAAAAGGAAAACTACGTAGCTATTAAAATCACTGGAGCTGAAAAAAATAATAAAAAAAAAATAGACTGGAAAAAATTCCGTAACGCGAAGAGAGGACAAGTGAGGATTTACAATGCCAGGCAAATATAAAAAGAGCAGACGTAGACATTTGAGCTGGTAATCAGTCATTTGTTGTAAGCATACAACTGTTCCAAGTTGATGAAGGCCATGTAATTGGAGAATCACAAGGCAAAAGGTACTTATCCTTTCAAGGCAAATCTTAAGATCAAAATATATTTTGTCAGGAAGAACGAAAAAAGTCTAAGATGAGTCACGGATTGAAAAAAACAGTAAAATAACCAGCCACAGTTGTGATGAATCAACAAGAACAATGACTGCAGGGTGTTTTGTTTTTCTTTCTTTTTGATGAGTTATCTGACTATCATCATGAAGTATCGACAATTATGATCGACAATTGGGTATGTTACTGTCACTTGAATTACTAACCATTGTTCTTTTAGCCAGACTCAGTGCTAGAGATTAATACTTCAGGGGCAGATAACATGGTTAATGTTTGTTAAAATTGCACGACAAGACAATTAGACAGAATTAAAGACACAGAAAGGAAGTCAAGAATCTGTAATCCATAGAATGGGTCTCGCCAAAATGATAGAAAACAGTGACGGCTCACAGTCTTGAATTATTTTAATATTTGAAATTGATGATATCTGTAAATTGTACAGTAAATGTTCTTAGTAAATATGAGTTGTCATGAAAGGAGTGATTAATACAACACTCCTAAAAATTAAAAACTAGCTGCCATAGATGATATGCATGCACACATGAATGGTTGCGTCTTTCTCCGGTTTCTCTACGAATATGTTGGGGAAGTTCTGAAACAGGCCATGACTTTTAGTCGTGATGGTGAAGGCCTCTTCATAGTCAAAGTAACTAGAATAGTTTGAAGAGTTAGGCTTGCTACTATAAAAAGGTTTACAGGGACATTCAAAGTAGGCTTTCAAAATGAACCAGTTCCACAATCTTTGAGACATCTTACTCTCTATCTGAGGACTGATAAGTTGCAGTTGTATCCTTTCGACTACGAGTTGCACAATTGAACTATTATAGCTGAGAAATGGTATGTTTGTCTGCCACTCAACGATATAACTGGACTGTGTCGCGATGTTTAGCCATCATGTATCCTTCTTACTGAGGAAAGTTTTTTCTGTTGAACTGATTCGTGTCAACAGCGTTTACAGAGTGTCCCTGTAAAGCTATTTCTAATATCCAGCATATATATTTTGCCTGCTATGGCTATGGTGATGCCTTTATTTTTACCCTTTTATTATGGGGTCTGTTTTAGAGCGTCACGAATACCTTTGTTGAAAATCAAGAGAACTAATTTATCTTGCTTGCAAGCTTGCATGCTTGCTATGGCAGCTACATTCCAATTTTGTTAACAGCGTTGTATCAGTTCTTCCTTCCATGATAACTCCAAGTTATTCCAGGCGTTAACTGTACAATTTAGCGTGATCTGCAAGGTTGGAGATTAGTACAATACCTCTTCCAGACCGTGTGCCATCAATGTATTTTATTATTTTGGAAAGCACAGCTCCAAGGATAAAAGATTCCTGGCTTTCTTTGTGTGTCTTGTACTCTCTGATTTGCTATGTTGTCAAGTTTTATCAATCATTAAGCAGGATATAAGTGAGTTGACATCTTCTGCTCTTACTTTGGCTAGTGGAATATGTCTTGTAGTACAGGTGCACAGTCATGCCCTATTTTTGTCGATTTGAAAATGTCGATGTATCATGGAGATCTTCAGATACATCACCACAGAAAAAATACACTGCAGTCATTGATTTTGTTGATCCAGTATCACCTTACAGTGTCTGGTAACTTATTGTTTTCTTTCAATAGGCAACTTATCTAGTAAGTTTTCCCTTTTACTGATGAATTATTTTGAGATCTGAACTGTTTCGAATTGAGTGAAAGGAAAAGCATTTCAAAACCCAACAGCTTCTTATGTTTGCATCAAAGGACTGATTGCAAGCTCAAATGTCTATGTCTGCTCCATTTGTACCTGGTTCACATGTCCTCTCTTGCCGTTTAACACATCCCTTCCAGTCTAATCGCCCGTAATGTTCTTCTGATATCTGGCTCCAGGGTTTTCGAAATCTACCATTTTGATCTTTTCCAACAAAAACTTTCGGTCATAAATTATATCATATATACGTAGTTTATGTTTTAAAAAGTTACTTAGGCAAACATGTAAGTAACAAAAATTCTGATACTGATCTTTATTTTGTAAACATGTGCATGCCTTATCTGACTTCTTTGTGAATATCAAATATAGATTAGTAAAAAATGTAAGAATGCAAACAGTGAATTAATAAGATTAGCGAATAATGATATATTGGAAAATTATGTTTTCAAAATGGCCATCATTCAAGATGGCTACCCCAAAAAAATCAATATATATGAAGTTCTCAGATGACAGGCATTGTCATCTGCGATGAATATACCATAAGACTATATAATAACTTCCTGCAGTAAGCGCTCAACTTATACATGTTATAAGTAAAAGGGAACACGGTTACTAAGGAAATTCAAATGTGTAATGGCAGTATTAAGAAGTACTACGATATGTAAATGTGGATGACAATGTGATCGAATTTGATAGACAGAGTGTGGTTTGGCAAAACATGTACATTTTATTTATTGTTAGATATTTTTAACGTCAATTGAAAACATTTAAGTAATTGATGTTCTTTTAACATTACTTGCATGAAATGAAATTCATTATGTCTGCAATCAAGGTTTTTGAAAGTGGTTTCAAATGAACAATATCAACAAAACGAATTATCCTGTAATCAGACAATTATTATAAACGACAGGTATACACATATTTTCTTGCTTTATTTGTACTTGTAAAATAAAATTCTCCTGTTATTCTATGTTGAACAAGCGGTGGAACAAGTATTGCTTTTAGAGTAATAGTTCATTTTATGATCCTCTTCGTGGTCCGCGTAATAATCCTGTTATACCCGATACGAAACAGAAGAATAACTCGGGGAAGGGGATATCCTGTTTATATAGCTCAAACAAATACATTTGTATATCTTCGACAATGCATTTTTTTAATTTTTTTTAAAAATGACATATTTTGGCTTAAAAAAAAAATCAAGATTTTTCAAAATGGCCGCCATTCATTATGGGTAATATTTCCAAAACTTTTGTTCAACAAGACAATTGATAACAGAACTGTTGTTCTATTAACCAGGTTTCATGTCAACATCTTCTCTAATATCATTTTCATGAATTTTTTTATTATTCTACAGAGATCAAACGGCCGCCATTTTAAAATGGCCGCCTCGTCCACAAATTTCAACTTTCAGAGTGGGTCCATAGCTGAAAATGTTGTCCATGACATATACTACTACTATGCCAACTTTCATGCTTTTACCACAATCTGAGCAATTTTGTAAAAAATCTGCACAAATCGACTGGACTGAGACAAATGGTTTAAACTTGACTGAAGACCCTCTTTAGTTTCAGACATTATCAAAATATCATCAGCAAATAGGAGGCTTCCAATATTTGTCTGTTCTATTTTCAAGGGATCACAGTCATCCTGTTTAAAAATTTGAGGTAGATAATTGATGCTATTTCAAATAAAAAAGTCCTCATGTATTATTGGACCACTTCAACAACAATTGTCCATCAACCTTTTCAGAAATTGACCTTGGAATAGAATTAAATTCCTTATAAAATCTACGACTGTTATAATGAAATGGTCTTTTTCATGTCCTGAATAAGCAGTAACTCATCTTCATCATTTCGTTTCCTGGTATGTTTTATCTGATGATTGTACAAGCTTACCTGTCAAAATTGTCTGCGATCGTGTTAATAGATGGTAATGCAGATGGTTCTGTTGCAGATATTTGCACCAAGCTTATTGCTGTACATATGCTTACTGTGTTTTTTTAACTCTTTTACATTCCACTCTTGCACGAGATCTGCAGGGACATTTCTATCAGATTTTCCCGTTGTATTTATGACAGGCTTGAAAAACCTCACAAGCCTCATAAAGACCCATGACAGAATAGTGTTGCACAAGCATTCTAAGT
Organism: Mytilus edulis; assembly: GCF_963676685.1. NCBI lineage: Eukaryota > Metazoa > Mollusca > Bivalvia > Mytilida > Mytilidae > Mytilus > Mytilus edulis. The sequence goes on along the minus strand of NC_092344.1, from coordinate 38,661,776 downwards.
ATTTCTTGGGGTTACTAAGGATTCATGCTGTGACCCCGAAGTTGAAACATCATTATTTTTTATAATGGAAGCATTTTTTATCTATCTGGTATTTTCACATTTTTGAAAAAGTAAATAAATGTCATCCCAACCTCTAAAACCATAATGTGTACAATCTTCAATTTTATCAGGTTTTTTTCCTTATTCTTATCAAGTGCAGGTGTGGTAATAGGAATATCCAATTCAACACCATTTGCCAAGGTTCTTTAACTACTTGACATGGACCAGTGTCATTTTGATCATCTCAAACATCTTCTGTAATATAAAAGCAACACTTTAGTGTGAATTTTATTTAAAGGTATATTCTGAAAATCTGTTCACAATTTTCTTTTTTAAAATGAGACATTATTATAGTCCAACATTCAAACCTAGAACGTAGTACCGGGAACCAGATATTCAATAGACGACTGCACGGTTAATAACGCCATTGTGGATAGGGATCAATCTATCGAACGACTCGGATTGTTCAATTCCGGATTTTAAAAAGCGGGTCTATCGAAAAAAATAAAATTGTTATAAGCGTCGAATGTAAAATAAGGCTTAATTAGGAGGAAATCATTATTTCAACTAGTAAAAACATATACCTATAATTAAAATCTATATGGACATGTTTATTATTTTGTCAATATCCACAAAGAAAAATGCCATTGGCAAATAAGCAATTTGGCGTGGCATTTCGTCAAAATCCATGAAAAATCAATCAATTTGATTTTAATTTAAAATGTGGGTGGGGCAGGATGGAAACTCGTACAGAGCAGCACAAGATATGACATTGGAGGATAAAAATAAATATTCTGCTGGACAAAATGCCAGAAACATTTTGAACAATATGTAAATCTGTTCCAAATACATGAAATGAATAGCAAAGGAATAAATTACCAATTTGAAAAAAATAAAACAGATATAAAATCATATGGCTGATCCCATACGGTAAATATCTTTCTTCGTTTTCATCATTTAATAAAAAAAATGTCATTGGTGCTTATGCTGTTTCTTTATTATTATGAGGCTGACTTAAACAGGAGCTTCTTATGAAGAAAGAAAAGAAGTAAGCAATATCCCATGACTTAACTTTCCGCTTTATAGATCTCTCACTCAATAATTCAACATTTGGTGACTGTTCAACGCATCTATCCCATCGAACTAGAGATAAAGGATACAACAGATGTAGTTACGTCTTTGTCATATCTTGACTAACATCAAGAAATTGACAATGAGGGTCAGCTGAAAACAAAACTTTCGACAAAAGAGATGAGTTCAGGCTCCAAATTGTGAACTGCCCATTTCTATGTAGCAAAATTCCAGCAGCGCATGTCTACGGAGTATATATCTCCCAATTGTTACGATATTTCCGGGCTAGTATTTCTTATGTTTCCTTGAAGGAAGTTATTAAACCAAGAGTTCCAAATGGTGAAGTTTAAATTATTCCTTCGTAAATTTTAAGGAGGCCACCACGAGTTGGTGGACCGTTATGGAATAACCGTTTCACAGATGATGTCGTATATGTTCCTCGTGTCGTAACTACAATCCCCTTCTCTTTTCACGAGTGTGACCTATCGAATTAAACAATTTACCGGGGTTGTAATAACACGAGCAACACGACGGGAGCCACATGTGCAACAGGATCTGCTTACCCTTCTGGAACACTTGAGATACACCCAGTTTTTGTTGGCGTTCGTGTTGTTTAGTCTTTAGTTGTTTTATGTTGTGCCTCGTGTACTATTATTTGTCTGTGTCTTTTTTGTTTTTGCAATAGCGTTGTCAGTTTATTTCGATCTACGTGTTTGACTGTTCTTCTTGTATCTTTCGCCCCCTCTTTTATCACCTTGTGTAAATACAACATTTCCCCATTATTGGTAAATTCGTGGTGACTGGGCAATATGTTGTTATCTGTATAGCCTCATCCTGATCATAAGCTTGGCATGTTTGTCAAATTAATGGATGTTATGTTTACCCGTAACCTGCTTTATATAAAAGTCTATCCACAACTTCTTTTCATGACTACATGAACTTTTATCCTTGCCATATAGCTGTACCTGTATTAACTAAAATACATATACATCTGCATAATCATACTAATATTCTTAATTAGTGGAGGAGGTGATCGGTGTAGTATTGCTATTTGTGAAAATGATAGAAGATACTTTGATAAACTGGTAAAAACGTAACATGTGTTCTAATTTAGAATGTCATTCTCTGCCAAACGACCTACAATTAAGTAAAATATGGCACGACACAATCTGTCAGGGAAGACCAAACTGTATACTACCGTTAATATCTGCCCTTTTCATTATCGAGATGGCGAGAGGGAGCCTTACGTTGCCCTGTTCCAACACTTTTTTTTTGAAAAATAGCGATTTGAAAACTAAAAAAATCACCGTATTAGAGAACTGTATCTGTGAGAAGTGACAAAAGCGTTAAGGAAACTTACAAAATCAAGAACCACAAGTTAAGATTTAGTTCCTATTAATACTACCGATAATTCTTTTACTCTATATAGCATCTACACAGCTTACACGATATGCAGATGTACATGTCATACTGGGTAGCACAACACAAGACAGATTCAAGGTTTTGTTTGACAATTTAAGCCTCAAAAGTGTTTGTTAAAAAGTATAACAATGGCCCCAATGAGATACTCATTTGAAGATGACCCAAACAGGTTTTTCTTAAACCAGGGCCTGAGAGTAAACTAAGATTAGAAGTTGAATCATCATTGGTCATGTTAGATTGATTTAACAATTTGGGTTTATACTTGAGTGTAATAATTGTGTTTTCTTTCTAGTGCAATTTTCCATTTGAAGGTAGTCAATAATTTTCCATCCTTCTGTAATAGAAATATCCCAAACAGGAATTAAACATCTGATTTAAAATGAAACTTTACTACTGCAGTAGGAACATGAAACTACTGCATCAGGACTAGCTGCAAAAAAAGTATATCGGTTTTAACAAACAAGCCACACTGATCAAATTTGAAATCCCGTGGTGTGTTTCCAAAATGGGCAAGAAATATCTTGCACTGACCTTATTGTTTTACCAATATTTTATTCTGAGAAACTAAATGAAATTATATTTTCCACAAACTTTTGCAATCAGTGCTGAAGTTTCTGAAATTTTATCCAATTTTATGTATAATTGATGCTGTTATTCGCCCTTTTTCTCTATTCCTTACACTGTTCATATCTGCTTTGACCTCTAGTTCAAATTTCGTTTAAAGCAGCTTCATCAGAAGACAATGACAAACTTTCTTCAAAATCATACTAGTAATTTTGCACTCACACAATTACTATAATATAATAAAAGCATGTTAAACATCATAAGGATTGTCTACCTCTACTGTGTCTGAATTAGAAATATCACTATCACTGCTCGACGGTTAAGTCATTAATCACAATCATAGATCCATCAATGACTTTTTTTCTCTCAGTAATGTCCTCAGTATCTGAAATTGTTTCAATTGGTATTTCCACGGGCTTTTCATCGGACTCAACAGTGCTTGTGGAAGCGTCAGTGGTACATAAATCTGTACCAGTGGCAGCATCAGCTATTGGCCACATCACAAAAGGCAAAGTGTTTGTTGCTGTTACTTTACAGACTATCGGTCTGGATGTTTATGCTTTTCATACCAACTAACTTTGGGTCAGGGTATAAATAGTACCATCCGGGAAGACTGCCTTTTCTTCTTTCCTTACACATCCATAACCATAGGGAATAATGGAACCAACATAATTATCATTGGTAACCGCGGCTTTTCTTATTTGAAATATCTCGGGAGCCTTTGAGGTTTTATCAAACTCGCAAGGGGGAGCCAAAAATCTCTGCCATTTCTTGTCTTGCTCAATAGCGGCCTTGTCAGGTAAGGCCAAGTGGCTACTGTCCTTTTCTGAATGATTGTCAAGAGTTCTTTGCCTTTTCGGAGGAGGAGGAATGGGTGACACATTTTCTTAGGCAGGTCAAACAAAGTTAACAGATTTTTCTTAACAGATTTTTCTTTATTGGGGTAACATAATCCTCCATGCCAAGGCTGATTGTTACAGGCAATGTTGTAAGTCTTGAAGTCCCCTTCGAATCTACTGCTATATCAATGTGTTGATCCTGTGGACTGTTTGGACTTCTGGTTTAGTTTTATTGTCTAAAGATTTCACTTTGGGTCTTCCGGACAAATCGGCATTGTATGGCCTTACAATATTTCTTACTCTTTCAGACCCAGCAAAGGTTGTCGCAGGGATGGTTACTTCTGAAACACTCAGTTTGGTAACACCATGGCAAACTCTTTGATGAGTCCTCATTCTATAGTCTAATGTTGATACTACTAGATGCGGACACATGTTACATCTGAGCATCTTGTTTGGGTGACTGGTTCTTAAATGCCTCATCAGGGTCTGCCTATTTCTATATTGGGCCCCACACTAAAAACAATCAAACATCTGAAAATCATCGAAAAATTAAATGTTTTGTTCTTCTATGATATACATGCATACAGTTAATATTAGAAGTATGCCCTTTCTCTCTCGTGATTTGGAGAAACCACGGAGTAATGTTTTAACATAACTATAAACACAAAAGTAATAATGCACTTATAATATTTTGAGCCTACATTTATATGTTTTTGCCATTTATAACCATATTTATGTAGAATAACCACAGCTTTAACGTGAAAACACAATCATGAATTAAATGATAAACGTGTATCTTAAAATTTTCATTCTAGTGAAAAGATATATAGTTATATTTGAGAGGTATGAAAGTTATTAAATGATGTCATAATTTGCAATGATATACAAAAATAGTTTATTATTATTATTCCTGTCAAGAACGAAACGTACTTCCACGATAGGGACAGTCGGTGTTGGTAAATCCGTTACATTATATCATCCCTTTTTGCTAACATCAATGTGTTTATAAAGCCTGTAAATTAAGACAGATAATTGTAAAATTATTATCATAATTGGGTATCATCTCTTTCATTGAACATCAATGTTGTTTATAAATCCTGTATATTAAGACAGATCCATATTATTTCAGTGATACATTGAATAAACTTATTCTTTAGGGTATCAATTTAACAGTGTAGTATAAAGAGGTTTGAATATTGTTTTTATCGGTACTAAAATTGATTTTGAAACTAAAAATAATAATTTAAAAAAAACTGGGTGTATGTTAATGTTATTTTAGAATTGTTCATTTATATTTTATTTTTTTAGCTATGGCGTTGTCAGTATATTTTCGACCTATGTGTTTCGATGTCACTCTGGTATCTTTCGCCACTTTTGTTCCACGAACACTTTCCTTTATTCGCGTAATAAAATTGTGGCAATAAAACTTAAAAAAACGGTTGTTTCATTTATCAGGACTTCAATTCAAAGTAAAATAAATAATTTAATTTGTCTTTGAATTTCTCGCTGGCCGACCATGCGATTTTGGCGATTTATGATATAGCACAGTCAACAATTTTGGAAAGTGGACAATGCTAGATGACTTTCGTAATGTGGTTTTCATCGCCGGAAGAAGAAATATTGTGTAGCGAGTGTTACAGGTAATAATGTTACAATTATCAAAGCTGGTATAATTAAATTACAAATAGAGACGAGATATCACTTTTAAAAAAGTAAACAATTAATGACATAAAAAGCATTACAAATTGTATCAACAGGTCAAATTAACACATATGATAAAAAATCATGCATCAGAGACTAAACTAACATCAACTAAACCACATCGCAGGAACTTAGTATTTATATGTAATATTTGACACATTGCATATTCAATTCTCTAGTATACATACACATAGATGAGCTAAAGTCTCTTATAGTTAAAATTTATCCAATGTATTAGGGGAAATTCGGGTTATTTCGATCAATAATAAATTGTGCCTTTGTAGAGTTGACATGTTCGAATTACAATGATCAAATTGCGTCGGAAAGACGCATTACTTTACATGCATACTTCTCTGCGTTTTACCTTAATTTACCAAGTAGTAATGGTAAAAGAGCAAAATATGCCGAGATCTTATTTCGGCTAAATTCGATCAACGATCGGTCAATTTCAATCACACAGTCCGCATGTTCCTACCTTTTTGAGCACCTCATTTTACCACACTTGTGAGCAATTAACGATCTTTACAGGACAGCACTTAGGATGACAGTCTTGACAATGCCAGTTTTTATTAAATATAATACTTGCATGTTTGGTATTTCAATTTTATATGTTTTAATTTGTAAACATGCAAGCCTCATTTGATTAAATCTGTTGACTGTTCCCATCGCTGGTTTATTCAGGAAACACGTACATGTATGAGGGTTTAACCCCACCTATCGTACGCAGGATTCGGTGTTGTTTTTTAGAGCGTGTACATGTACTACCGTACGCAGAAACAATATATATGTTCTTTGTTAAAACGTACGCAGATACAAAGTTTTGCAGGACTCAAAAAACAATTAAAACGTACGCCGTACTCACTGCGATTGTTTTAGCATACGCTGGACTCAATTTATGTACACATGTAGCTAGCAATATATAGTCCCTGTTTATTGTTAAGAAGAAACAAGTTATCTGGTGTCACGACAATCAGTTTGTGTGTGTGTTTTTACTTCTTTTTTGTTTGGTTCAAACTTTCTCTCCTTTTTTTTTTGGTTTGCTTATTTGAGCTTCCATGTGACCAACGATTTTGTAAAGAAAACTTTTACGTCCAATCCAGTTCATGAGAAACCCAGTGTGTCTATATTTTTCATCAAGGCAGAGACAGTTATCGTTCATCATTTAAAAATTTAAAAACATCTTCTCTAGCCAAAAGTTACGATCCGTGTAGAGAATAATAAAGTGATCGTAACTTTGGCTGTCGAAGATGAGGGTTGAATAATTTGTTTTTATATCTATACGAAGTCTTCCAAGCCAAGGAAGTGATTTAACTTAAGTATAAACAAGACATTGGTATGGACATTGCTCATTGTTGAAGGCCGTACGGTGACCTATAGTTGTTAATTTCTATGTTATTTGGTCTCTTGTGATAAGTTGTCTTATTTGAAATTACACACTGTAAGTCGTGACGGAGGAATAATGGACAACATATTGCGGACAGACTGAAAGGCATACAATGTAGAAATAGGGTAAAACCTTCGTAAGTAAGACAAGAACTGTAACCAGGAACTTTAAGGCACCAACCATTTTTAATTTAAATTTTATACATTTATATCAATTTCCGATCTCGAAGCTATTATTTCCTTTTCTATTTGTTATTTAGCATTTATCATTTCTCTAATCTTAAACAGCTTTTCTTTTACAAGCTCTTTTTTCAGTTTCCTGTCCTTGATCTTTCGCTTGCTCTCTATTAATTCATCAGATGTCAATATTCTGTCCTGTCAAAGACGATTTGTTTATTCGAGCCTTTTTCTGCGGCAGTGGATCAACGCTATGCATTCCAATCAATAGTAGTTGACGAACAAGGTGTTGAAAGGGTCTCTTCTACTGGTTGAATCACCGAGTCGACTTCGTAAATAACTTCACTGAAACTGCTATCGAAGGAAATCAGGGATTCCACTGCCTCTCTGGTCTCACTGTCAACAATTGATAAAAGAACATCTGCAGGGAGAGTGTGCATATAATGCGGATCTTCTGGACTTCCTGGAACATCGATGATATTCTGTTCGTTTGAGTCCACTTGAATTTCATTTGACAGGACGGTGTCAGTGATTTCAGTAGTGATACATCTAGCTTCGGGGCCGGCTGTTGGTTTTGTCTCACTACGGTGACTTCTTCTACTCTAGACTCGGTTTCAAAGGACCTACGGATCACCCATTGTAACGAATGTTCATTTGTGTCAGGCTTGTTGGTATCAAAGGCAGAGACAGGAGCAAAGCCAGCAGATGGGATGTATAAGAGGTTCCATGGGAATATTCCGCACGATCGAAATCCTGCTATTATATTCCCTGGTTTTAATGCTATTTCGAATGCTCTCCTGAACAGACCTGGCCAAGTCATTTTATTAACAAGATTGCCAGGATTTTGTCAATATTATGAGCAGATCCTATCACAATTTCTACTTAGAGGACCGAAGGGACAGAGATAATATGTAGTGTGTGGCGGTAGAGTTAATAGTGTTATATAATTTTCCTTAGCTTTGACCGTCCAATATTAGAAATTGCGGCCGCTGATTTCCGCATTTCTTCAAAAATATGTTGGTGAACTATTCAATCCCTATGACATCTTCCGTCCATGCTTTAGCTTGGTAAGTCCATGTTGCACCGCACCTACTTGCCCGTCTGCGGTGTTTAACTCATTACTGATTTTTGTGTTTTTCCTTTGACGATAATAAGTGGGGGCATTCTGTCAACTCGAGCATTGATACACCCGACCCCATTGTGTTTCTATCACGTGTATTTGAAACCCTTCCTGATATGGTCCTAGACGATTTGGTAGCGACTTCTTTGCTTGGGATGTGTTCAAGTGGGACACCTTTCTTGCCCATATTCAAAACTAGTTCTGGTTTATCATTCAACCCTAACCTATTCATCTCTTTCTTTACATCCAGAAAATACTCCCCTACTTTTACGGAGTTGAGCGCTCTTGCTCTGATGCTTGCCAATTTTTCCGGAGATCTAAGTGTAACAGTGGGATTTCTGCCCTTAAACCCATACCACCAGTCTTTGCCTGGTGTATTTTTCTTGAAGTTTTAATCAAGATTAAGCTATTTGACTAAGTGTCCAACCTTTTCCATTACTTGGGCCTTATTCGTGCCCATTCCCATTTCGGCAGCCTGGGCACATTTGTGTACGATTTGTTTCTCTATTTTTACAGGTAGTACTGGCTTGCGTCCGACAGGTGTGTAATCTTTAACTCGACTCCACATGTGGTCGCTTAACGTGGCTTGGTGTATTGAATAGAGATGCCGCCTTTTTCTGTGATGATCGCCCACTATTGATGCCATCTATTGCCTTGATGAGATTCCCATCGGTATATGTCCCATAAACACTTTGATTCCATTTCTTTGGCATTGCTGAAAACTCATTAAATCACAACATTTACAAGATAATTGATTACATAGAGAAAAAATGCATTTGGAGACAAAACAATGAAGCCATGCATATGACAGAGACCTTAGATCTGTGAGCTTATGAATGTTGGAAGTTTGTTAAATCTTTATATATACATTTTGGTTTGCAAATTGAAACCGATATTTGCAGCATTTTCATTCACACCTGTCCGACTTCAGGTGCCCAGGTGAGCGATTCATGCTCCTGGTTCCCGTTTGACCCTATACCCCAGCCCAACTTCCAGATGTCGATGTCCCCCGTGGTGCATGCCGACAGCCAATAGATTAGGTATAACGAGATATTTCATGCTGCAAAAATATATTTAATATATGAAGTTGGTCAAATGTGGCATTGAATGAGTATACAAGGTAACGTAATCGGATATATGGCATGGTTTCGTGTATATAATATTTGAATCCACTGTTTTCTCACATTATTGTAAATTTTTTAGAACAAATTCTTACAACACATCTAAAAATAACCATTTTGCAGCGGAAGAAATAGGACAACGACCAACACTTCGTGTAGAGTAGGAAAACGGCTACACGATGTAGGAAAACGGCTATCTTGTGAACATAATAATTAATTTAAGGTACATAAGTTTTACTATCACGTCTTAGGTCATAGGTAAATGTTTATAGTTTTGTCTCCAAATATAGGAACTTATTATTTTAATGTCAACAACATTTACTATTGTCTTTGTATTGTTTAATAATGATTGCTACTAGAGACATAAATTTGTCTCTGTTTGTACCAAGTCAGGAGTAGTCTAGGCAAATAACTACACATTTTTATTTTATCTTGTCAGAACTTCACATTTCGACATTTGACTTGTTGTTCACACTATATTTTGTTACTCTCGTTACATTCCCGGGGCGGATCCAGAAATTTTAGAAAAGGGGGAGGGTACACGCAGGGTGCAGGAAAAAGGACACCTTTTTTTGGTCCAGTTTTGCCGAAATCTACAAAATTTTCCAATGAAAAAGGAGGGTTCCTACCCCCGGCATCCCCTTTCTGGATCCACCCCTTGCAATGATTGATAATTATTTAATTTAAACATGTTAAAGATGATTGTGACATATCGGCAATTTTATTTTTAAAGAAAAATCATCAGAAATTGCTATCAGTATTATCAATATCCATTTGTAAATCCTAAATGATTTGAATAATATATAAAAAGGATGTTATCGAAATTGGCCGACAATGAAAACTTATATGCGGGTAATTTCGATCGTTTTAAAAGTCCAATAACAGTGACAGAAATAGACTTTAAAATGCATACAAAATGTTTTTTTCTATTCTGTAACATTATTATTTCAAGATTGAAAGGTTTTAACACTAAAATGATATGTTTACTAGTTCCCCCGTACAGAGTTACAAATTCTTCCTCCACAGGCAACTACTATCTTCAAGTTTGCAAAGGGATGAACAAACAAATCTGAATCTGAATTCTCACAGAAAAAATGCAATCAAAACATAGAGCTTAATGCACAATCAACAGCAGCTCGAACTAGAAAAGACAATAACAATCAAAACCAAAGAGTAGACAAAGACTCATAAAACCAAAGAGTAGACAAAGACTCATAAAACCAAAAGACATTTACATCAACAGTTACAAATAATAAATAAGAAACAACACGAACTCCACTTAAAACCGGAAGTGAAATCAGGTGCTCCGGAAGGGTAAGCATTTCCTGTACCGTATACGGCACCCGTCGTGTTATTTCTTTGTTTAGTTCCGTAATGGTGGAAGACAAGATTTATCACCTGCTCCAAAAACATCTGTTCAAGTTTTTATAGTCATTATTCCGGACATGAAAGACGACTTAGTTAAAAGATGTATTATGAATGATGAATTAATGATTAAATTTGGTGAAAGGCTATTGAGAAGGATGAATATAGAGAACCACATGCCACATACCTTAAGGCAAAAGTTAGGACATCTTGGAAAGTTAATTGGTTGATTTCGTCAAGCAGCAGGAACTGGCTGTTTACTCCATTACTGAGATCACCCCTAGTTTTTGGTGGGGTTTGTGTTGCTTATTCTTTAGTTTTCAATGTTGCGTCAAGTGTACTATTGTTTGTCTGTTTGTCTTTTTTCATTTTTAGCCATGGCGTTGTCAGTTTATTTTCGATTTATGAGATGGACTGTCCCTCTGGTATCTTTCGTCCCTCTTTTGCTACACCATCAAACTTTGAAATACTTCGTGCAACAATTAAGAATCTCGTAGGCTTCTGTGTTCGCAAATATATTCTTTTATTTTTTCTTAATCTGATCTCTCCACCTGCAAATTTCCACCTTTTTAACAACATTTGATTTGAATACTGCTGACTACCACCATCTTTAAAACAAAATCAATGCGGAGTTGAGACTAAGAAAAAAAGAGGATATTTTACACTATTAACTACAGATACATTTTTGTTATACAATACAGTTGCGAAGGTAACACATATTTACACTTAATTTAATCAAACAATAATCAAAACACCCTGCCTCAGGCTCGTTGTTATTATTTCGAAATGACTTATTCAAGTTGACATGCAACGATATTTAATTCTCACTCATTATGAAACCTATAATAACGATTTCAGGTCTATTTCACACCTACTTGTTTACCACAGAATTTGTTATATACAGGGTTATGTTCTGGAATATTGAAGGTTGGGGCAGAGTTTTCAGATATACATGTAGAAGATACCAGAGGGACAGTCAAACTCATAAATCGAAAATAAACTGACAACGCCATGGCTAAAAGTAAAAAAGACAAACAGACAAACAATAGTACACATGACACAACATAGAAAACTAAAGAATAAGCAACACGAAGTCCACCAAAAACTAGCTTTCAAATTGGCTCAAACATTGTATTTTTGTTTTAATTTCTTATTGAAAGACAAGAAATCAATTACGTGAATTTTAAAAATATGTTTTTTGTTTTTTTTTTAAATTTACAAGTCAAACATCACAAATAACACAAATTTCTGCATAGAGAGGAGAGGAAATGAGTTCAAAAAGAGGGACGAAAGATACCAGAGGGACAGTCAAACTCATAGATCGAAAATAAACTGACAAAGCCATGGCTAAAAATGAAAAGGACAAACAACCAAACAATAGTACACACGACACAACATAGAAAACTTAAGAATAAACAACACGAACCCCACCAAAAACTAGGGGTGATCTCAGGTGCTCCGGAAGGGTGAGCAGATCCTGCTCCACCTATGGCACCCGTCGTGTTGCTTATGAGATATCAAATCCGGTAAATAGCCTAATTTAGATCACATTTATGAAAGGGAAGGGGATTGTAGTTACGACGTAAGGAACATATCCCGTATCCTTTGTGAAACGATTATTCCATAACGGTCAACCAACTCGTGATGGCGTCCGTAAAATTTACGAAGAGATGATTTCAACTTCATCAATCGGAACTCTTGATTAAATAGCTTCCTTGTGAGCAACTATCCTCTATCAAGAAAATCATGAAAGGAAATGCAAGCACGGGAATATCGTATCAATTGGGAGATATATACATCGTATGCAGGTGCTGCTGGAATGTTGCTACTTAGATATGCGATTTTTCAACCTATGTTACCATCATGTGAAGTATCCACAAAGGCAGCTGAAATTACAGGATTAACATTTCCATAAGGTTATTTTTTTCCATAACGATATTGTACCAGCAGTAAATATAAAGTCAGCCCTTATTAAATTTATTGAGTTTTAGAAAAATCTGAAGATTTTTTTTATATTTGGGCACAACATCTTATTATTACTGTCCTGTTTTGAAAACTTTGAAGCAATATTTTTGGAAGTGTTTATACTTTGATGGAAGTGTTTATACTTTGAAATTGTTTTAAATGTGAGACCATGTCTGAATTCATATTCTCATTCTGAATTATGTTCAGCACTTCTGAATTTTACATATATAGGTTCTCAAAAATCTGAGGAAAATGTAACTTCATTGCAAAAACCTGTCCATGAAAAGTTAATACTACAAGCGAAATGAAAACTGCTTTGCATTCCCAAAATTGTAATTTATACTAATATTCTTGTTTGAAAAGACTGCATCAAAATCTTCTATTATCGAAATTACTGATAGATTCTAACGTTACCTTGAGAACAGCCAATGTCATAGCTAAGCGTGGGTTTAATTTCTATCATTTAAAAGTTAGCATTTATAAGAAATGATAGATCTGGAATCAAATACATTTGCACAAAGAAGTTTGTATCATCTGTAAGAGTTTCAAAATCAGCTAACATTATTTCAAGTTTATCATATTATTTTGAAAAGATGGAAAGTCGCGGCTAGCTATAGGGAGACATAGGGGTTGCCTTTTCCGGTAACGACGTTGACGTGAACTTTTATCAGCTTTTCCAGAAACTGTTCATGGTAACCCATTGCTATTTTGTCTATAGAATCACCCGAAGGTGTACTGGTCAATGGCAGTCTGACATCTTTCACCCGTCGACTCTGGGCTCATTGTCGTGGTCCACTGTCAAGTTTTAATGATTATGTCTCATTTATAAAAATAAATATTGCAAAATGAAAGACTGGCGTGTTTTGCAACCAATAAACACATTTTTACACCGTAAATGTATTTTACTTATTCAGACCCTGTTCCTTTAGCATGTCACCACTCTTAGAAAATGCCATATATAGGTACATTTGAAAAACAAATCACATCTAATATTTTTTTTAACAACCAGCTATACTAACTGCTATTTATTTTGTGTTTGAGCCTTCCTTAACGCCGGACTCTGTTTACAGTAACCGCAGATTTTACCGGTTCCTTGAGCATGTAGCTAACTGTGTAACCCTCTTAAAATAAAGTATTAATATTGTTGTTGAATTCAAGAAACACCGATGGACAAACGAGTAAAGTATTATAGTTCTTATATACATGCTCAAATCATGAGCAGAAAACAGCCGAAGGCCACCAATGGGTCTTCAATAGCCCTCACCCGGAGGCGTGCTTTAGCTGGCCCCTAAACAAAAATGTGTACTAGTTCAGTGATAATGGTCGTCATACTCCACTCCGATATATGTCAAAGAAACTTAAATTAAAAATCATACAAGACTAAGAAAGCAAACACAATAGTACGCATAGTAAAACTCAGTTTAAAAGAAGTCCGATGTCAGAATAGTAACAAAAGAACCTAAACATAATGACAATGCTATATAAATTAACAAAGTACTACTAGCAGTTACTAACATGCCAGCTCAAGACCTCAATTAAAGTGGTTGAATTTTTAAATCATATCAATATCCAGAACAATCCCTCCCGTTAGGGGTTTAGCATCATACCATCATAAAAGATATGAGAAGATTCAAGAACATAACCCGTATAATGCCAATAACTGGTTTTAGAATAGATGTGTTTATTTCCGATGCAAGGTAGTAAGTATGCTGCTTTGAAAAGGAAAGCCTCTACATTCAGACCAAAACACATTTCCACCATGTTTCAAAGTGGTAAATGCCTGTACAAAGTCAGGAATGTGGTAGTTGTTATCCAAATCATCATTCGTTTTATGTGATTACACATTAAATTTTGCCATTTAGTTATGCGAATTTTTATATAAATAAGGCCTAAATACCAATGTGTTTAACTCCCGGATGGACCGGAATTTTTTTCAGATGCATCACTTGTCCATTCAACACATGCCAGGTAATATCTTCTGCCAATCAAGACAGACCTCCTTGAACCCGGAGTACGATATAAACGTTTAATATATACACTGATTATGCTCCAAAGTTGTATACCAGATCCATAAAAGAGGGACGAAAGATTTTAGAGGGACAGTCAAGAATTCATAAGAATATATAGTTAGAGTTTATCATCTTAATAACGTGTTATAATATTCATATATTTGTCTTTATTAATATTACTTTTGTTTTTGGTGATATCCAATTGACGTGACTCTGTACTTATACATCTCGTTATTGTGTTATGGGTTTATGATTAGTTCTGTATTTAATTTTTGCTTATGGGCAATATGTCGGAGATATTATCCCGACCAAAGACCAGATAACAGCCGAATGTTATCAAAAGGTCTTAAACGTAGCGAAAAAATCCCGCATCCGGCCTCTTTATACAAATATGTACTAGATTGGTAAAAGTTTAAGAAATAATGGACGCTAAACTTAACCAACTATATGCCTGTTTGTGCATCTTTTAATGTGTGACTTGACTCTGTTCTTGTATATCCTATATGCCTGTTTGTGCATCTTTTAATGTGTGACTTGACTCTGTTCTTGTATATCCCGTTATTGTGCTATTGTAATTTTTTGTATTCTTTTCTTTCATTTTTTCTAATGTACGTCGGGTACCCAAATTGCACATATTTTGACAGTTTTTTTAACCTACGTTTATTTATACTTCAGACAAAAGTTTTCATTATATGTTTATTTTGTAGATGTATCATTATTCATTATAAGGTTTCACCAATTTAATTTTGAATCCATATGGAATCATAGAAAAATTGGTCTAAACTGACCTCCAAACCATCAATGATTTTGAAATGAGGAGTACCCAAATTGCATCCATGCTTAAATTCGCAACGTCAAAAGTATAATAACAGAGCTTTTGTTTAATTTTTTCAAATATTTTGAACAATTGGATATAAGTCCATGCTTACTCTTCGTTTTTTAAGAAAAGGATACTTGTAACATATTGTATTTGCTCATTTTAAAAAGATGACGTCGCATGATGACGTTTCAATAGATTTTGCTTTTTCAGTAAACACTTCATCTGTTGATAAATACTATGAACAATTTGTGCATATCTAAATATTTTTACCTATGTTGAAAGATGTGCATAGTATCAAATTATAAAAATACAAATTGTTTAGTCTAGGAAATCTTGTAAGATTTTCGCTGCTATTTTCGCTAAAAAAGTGCAATTTGGGTACTCGTTGCAATACTCCTTACCACTAATCCCGGCTGACCCGGCCGCTTGAACTGTTGACGCATACAACAATCACTTTTTCATTGTGGCGTCAGATATTTTGTTTTATGACGTCAAAATTTTACGGGAACCTGTGTGATATTATACAATTAGCGATAAGGTGTATTTGGGTACCGTTACGTTATGCCTTTTTGTGCTTCTTTGTCGCATATTTGAGTGTGTGTGTGGGTTTTTTTTTTTAAGCAATTGAGATTATTACACAACATTGCCCTCTGTGCCCCTATTTGTGAAAATTTTACCTGTTTTAAAAAGTAAAATCACAAAAATACTGAACTTAGAGGAAAATCAATTCGGAAAGTCCATAATCACATGGCAAAATCAAATAACAAAACGCATCAAAAACGAATGGACAAGAACTGACATATTCCTGACTTGGTACAGGCATTTTCAAATGTAGAAAATGTTTAATGTCTGTTTTGTTCTCACATCGTTGTAAATATAATGGAATTTAATGCCACTGTCATACAAGTTAGAGGATTAACTAGCTATAAAACCAGGTTTAATCCACACTTTTCTACTTAAGAAAATGTCTGTCCCAAGTCAGGAATATGACAGTTGTTATCCATTTGTTTGATGTGTTGCTTTTGGTTTTGCCATTTGATTATGGATTTTCCGTTTTGATTTTTCCTCAGAGTTCAGTAATTTTGTGATTTTACTTTATACATAAATTTCTTCCAACAGTTTTGTTCATGCGGAATAGTTTCAGTATCACTTGGAAACCTATAAAATGATATAATAATTTCAAATAGATGTTAAGTATTTCATTTTTCGTCTCATTTTCTTGGTAAATAATATTTCCTCGTCTTCGCGTTCTTTCTTTTGCAACGTCATTTACGTGTCGTCGTGAAACGCATTTTCTTAACGTCATTAGTGACATTAGACATTTATAGAAGATTTTTTTCACTGTGAAATTATCGGTTTTTATTTGTCTGGATAGCAGAACTACAACGAAATACAATATTTAAATCATTGAACATGCGCTCATGTAAAATTATTAAATTCTTTCGTAAAAATATTCTTTCGAAAAAAATTTCAAAAAGAAAGGCCATGGGAAGATGGCTTCTCAATGTTGTACAATCACTTTTACATTTTAAGCACACTTTGATATACCAATGTAAGGTCTCATTCACTTTTTGCACATTCCATTCAGAGTCCCAAACAACTGTAACATCTCCATTTATTATATTCCATCCAAAAAAATTAATATCTGGAAGTGACATTAAAGGAGTGCTTGCTTTGTTTCCAATGCTGCATAACCCAGCAGCATCTCAACATATGCAATTTCAATGCCTCTGCTTTTGGAATCATTCCAACCTCTTATACAACAAGTTCCCACATGCTCTCATGGAATTTCTAATTAAGTGCTAGGGGTTTATCCAAGTAACTTTCACATAAGGTGTTGTCATACATTTCCTTCACTGAATTGACAGGCTGCAATGCTGCACGGTGTTTTGAAAAATACACACAGATAATGAGGCGGGGGAAAAGCACGTAATCCTTTGATGTTATCCTCATTGCAAATTGAAAGATCACTCGATATGAAGTTGGCATTTAGACGAAATGTCGGAAAGGTTTGTTCTGCCATATCCAAGAGAGAAAAAAAAACACAAAATCACACCCACTTGCTATGCACACCATCTGTATGCAATTCTCTGAATTTTCAAATGTGGAGTCTTTCAGCTGTATGTATTGAAGCGCCAATCGTTATTGTAAATGGTTGGCAGATATTATACAAATATCAATTATAAGGTCAAAGTAATAAAACCGTTTTCAAGTCCAAACTTTGGATAATCAAGAAATAAGATTTGTTTAAATAAATAAAAGCAGCTTTATTAAAAGCTAATATGAATAAATTACAATATATGTGAATAGAATTGCAGTGTGTGCTTAAACTGAAAATACCTGAATACTAAAATCTAGGTCACTTGCTAAAAATCAGCTGTTCTGTCTGGAATCTAATTTGAAACTGACTATACTTTTCTCCAAACGTTTAAAAGATCAAGTTAATCATTACACCTAAAACTTGGTACGTGTGTACACAATATGAAAATGGCCATAACGTTGACGAGTATAATTTGGGATAATTCTAACATTATAAAAGGATAAATATGGATTAAATAGGATGCATTAAAAACTTCTGAATAAGGTAATTTCATTGCCCAAAAGTGAAAATATGCATGACCTAGTTTCGCGAAAAATATAAAGGAAATACGAATGAATGAAGATTATTGTTAAAAGATGACTGCAAATAATCGTTAAAAGATGACTGCAAATAATCGTGGCACAACACTGCTCCTCTTAAAGAAAAAAGAAATTCTGTCCCTAGAATTGACATAAAATGAATGAATATTCAAATTTCAACATAAGAAGCATACATACAATGTATATAAACAGTAAAACAGTAATATATAGATAAGTCTCAGTAATTTTAAGTTCAATATGATTAAAAAAAAAACTTTCTATTTTCTTGAATTAACAACACAAACGGAACTTCTGATCTTCTTAGAGGAATACCATGTAGGTTGAGTGTCTGTTAATTTATTTTTAAGTTTTATGACTTTTTCTTTCAGATCTGTCTTTCTTTTTTCAAGTCTCTATAAAATTACCAAAACGAAGGCACCCAAATCTTTGCTCTTCTTCTAATTCTTTAAGTTGATTTTCATGTGATGATTGCAACTCTATTAATTTATTCTCTAATTCTAAAATTTGTTCATCTTTAGGATCAATCTTTACTTCCACAATCTCTCCTTCTTCTTGTATAAATATTTGATCATTTATACATGTTGATTTATCAATTTCTGTAATGTCCTCACTTACAATCAACACATAAGGATCTATACTTTTCATACAAATATGTTTTTTGTTAACGTGCACTTTTTAAGATCACTAACGTGTCTTTGCCATTTAGCATTGGAAATTGTCTTAAAATTACAGGTTTTGCATACAAATGGGACTCGGTCATCTGAAGCATGTTTAATTATAAAATGTTGAATTTTGTTTTTCGTATTTCATCGGAAACGACACTTCGAACATTGAAACAGTACCATAATTCTGTTAGAATAAAATTAATCAATACTTAATACTTTATAAAATTAACAAGTATAAAATATTATTTTTAAACAGGAATAAATACATGTATAAAATATTTAGGTTTACACTTTACATAACATTTATTCTAATTAATTGAGTTTTCTTTTAACCCAGTCTGGTATTTCACCTACATACGGTTTTAATTCATCTATATCAAAAACTTCAGTTTTAGATTTAAAACAGATTTCATAGACCACTGTGTCCAAAACTTTTGAAATTAAAGGTCCTAGCCATGGGGATTTAAATTTTTGTTTTATAGTTTTGTCAAATTTATATACAAGATCCCCTTTTTTATATTTATATTTTGTTAGTCTAGTGTCATGATTCTTTTTAAGTCTTTCTGCATTTGTCTTGAGATGTTTCCTGGCAATCTGATATACATCTTTTAATCTGTCTTGAAGATCTAGAGCATATTCATTTTGCCATATTTCTTGTCTGGCAGTGGATATATTCATTTTATTGGAATACTTATTTCTTGACCTAATGCCCTGCTTGGTTGCATGAATAGCATGTATTCGAGTTGGGGTTCTGTTGGGTTTTTTTCCCTTTTATTACTAACTCCTCTCTTCTCTGGTGCTTGATTCATCAGCTTTACATCTATCATTTCACCAACTGACTTAGTTATGTCTTTTGTCATGGAATCTCTCATGTCCCGTCCAAACGGGACTTTGGACTGATTAAGTCTCTCCTCAGTTACGTACCGCTGAGCTCCTGCTTGTCTCCTCTGCCTGGTGTGCAAAAACTCTTTTGAGATCTTGAAAACTGATTGATATCTCTTTTTTTCTAACTTGGCATACAGGAACACAATTTTTTTTTAAATGACCTTTAATGTAGGTAATGTTCATTTTTGTGAACGATGATCATGGATGTTGTTTTGTTTTGTGTTCTGGTTTTTTTTTTTACTGTCCTTTTTACCGCTGCCACCAATTGAAATGCCAACCGGTATTGTAAATGGTTGGCAGATATTATACAAATATCAATTATAAAGTCAAAGTAATAAAACCGTTTTCAAGTCCAAACTTCAAGCAATAAGATTTGTTTAAATGAATAAAAGCAGCTTTATTTAAAGCTAATATCATCAATAATAGTTATGAATAAATTACAATATATGTGAATAGAATTGCAGCGTGTGCTTAAACTGAAAATACCTAAATACTAAAATCTAGGTCACTTGCTAAAAATCAGCTGTTCTGTCTGGGATCTAATATGAAAGTAACCAAAATGGCCATAACGTTGAGGAGTATAATTTGGGATAATTCTAACATTATAAAAGAATAAATATGGATTAAATAGGATGCATTAATAACTTCTGAATAAGGTAATTATGTTGTAACTATAGAAAATCATTCCGCATAACATGCAAGTGTACAAAAGTGAAAATATGTATGACCTAGTTTCGCGGAAAATATAAAGGAAATACCAATGAATGAAGGTTATTATTAAAAGAATACTGTACATAATCGTGGCACAACACTTATATGGTCTTGTTACCCAAAACAAACAATGAAAGGTAGTCCAACAGAGAATGTGTCAGTATCGGGACTGTAAATGGTGATCCTTTGTGATTTAGAGTGTATCGCATGCAACCAAACCCTTGTATGTCACTTCCAGAGAATTCACTTATCTCTCCATCACCAGCTGCACCTAAAGCCTTGTCCACATACGTATCCTCATAACCTTCAGCTGTTACAACAGTGCACGCATGGTCTTGAAATCTCCAAAATGCGAAATTTATCAACTGAGAACTCAGGTAGTTCACAAACTTTCTATTATGCTCGCGGACATTTCGGAAATTTTCCAGTTGTTTGACAGAAGCCGATGAGATGACACATTCCTTAAGGGCATACGATACAGTTTCGATCCTGTATTTACAAGTTCATGAAAATTTGCATATAGGCTATTTTTTACCTGATTAAATCAAATATGTAATTAAAAATATACCTTCATGAGCTACTTTTTGAGTAAAATGAGGTCGAAATTTTGTATATTTGCTCAAAATTCACATTTGTGGCCGTAATTTCTTTTTCGAAAGAAAGACATAACTTTTTTTGTTATAAAAGATAAACACAAATTGTTTTTTGTTAAATAATCGGTAATTTCTGTATTTTATAAATATCCTAAAAAAATATGCATTTTTTTATTCAGAAATAACTCATATGTATCAAATGTTCATGAATTGAGGACAAAACGTCATTTTTTACTGCATGTTTATCATAATTAAAAAAAATCCTCTATTTACAGTTTTATAAAATTTGGGTCACATAATCTCCCTGCAAAATGAAACAAAATGCCGTTTTGAAAAATAGGGGTCCATGAACTCGTTTTCAAATTAAATCAGTTTGAATGATAAAAATCAGTCGAAAAATGCATCTTTTCCCGATATGTCACAGTTTGACGTCGCGAAAATAACAAATTACGTTAGCAACGTCATTACCTTCCCTGTAACTGTATCGTATGCCCTTAAAGAATAACCGTACTCTGAACGGCATCATCAGTAAACGGTAGTGAAGTCAGAAAGGCATCCTTATATGTAGATTTAAGCACTTTCAACGCATTTCACTGATAGGCCGGACGCATCGGATATTGCTATAGGCAGTGAAATAAACTGATCCAAATCTTTTTTTAGTATGCTTTGAGAATGCAATCTTCTTTTGGAGACAATATATTACCGTTGGTTGTCTTTAATTTCCTTCTTTTGTTTATGCATACTAACTTTCTGAGGAGCAAAGGTTTTTTTAATTTACCCTCCTCCTCACATAAAGATGTTTAGCGGATGAATCCGGCGCTTTTATTAGAAAACATGTGATGTACATTTGCCAGTCTGTGATTCCATACTGCTGTCAGACTGATCTTTTGTTGCTTCATTTTTATTTTTTTTTGGCTCTCTGAATTATCCTTAAATAATGAGGTAGTAGCTTGTTCAATGGTGAGTTCCTCAGTTTCAGTGTATTGCTTGTTGGTATCCCTGTGCTGTGAATCAGTATTTTCTATACATAACTGATTTGTAAAGTTATGCAATGTTTCAGCTCTGTGTGGTAAGTAGTGTGTCAATGAATCCAGGTAAGCGGAGCTATATGAATTGATTGCCTGCTTGGTTTTCAGATTAATTTCCATTTCATTAGCCTCATCCAAAGCAACACAGTAGTAATTATTTCCAGTGATAGAAACGGAATACCGATCTGCCTATAAATAGTCCACAACTGACTGGAAATGTTTTGAGATCCGCTTAATGGTATGGGATCATACGAAGGTAGTTATGTCGGTCAAATGCATAAAATAAGCATGCCAGTTTTTTAAGTGAAATATTCCTTAAATTCCAGTTTCTGCTTCTTATTCCAATATATAATCCCGAATAAGCCATGAAATCACTATGGATGAATGTAGCACTGGAAGCTGAGATTTGAGAAAAATTAGAGCACACACTTTCTAACAAGGTTTAAAGGTTAGATTTCTGTAGTAGAACACTTTTCCATAATTCAACACCAAGAATATCTCCTGCATACTTTTCACTAGATTCAGACGTATTATCACAATAACTTAAAAAACGCTATCCACTTCTTGTCTCCAATCGGTCACAACCACTTGACTTTTAAATTCTTTTATTTGGCATCTAAGCATGGCTTTCTATACATGACACAAGAATCTATGAGTGACACTAAACTTTGTACTTTCAGTTAACACCTTCAGTGTAGCACCATGGTGATAAATTCCAGCTAGTTTGCCGATTACTGCATTATAAAAGATCTTGATAATTATCGGGAGAACGTTTTTCAGAAGATGTCAGTCTCCTGGATACGACAGAACCCAGAACAATGCGCTACCATATTCAGATTTCAATTTTATGAGATGATCGTATGATTTTTCATCACCAACGATAATTAAGTGCTGTAGATGTTGTCCAATCTGAAACATGTTGCGTGCTGGATGTTGATTGTTTTCACAACTCCTTAGAATCAGCAGGATCATTAAGTTCTGCAACTGATCGAAATTTTGAGGGTTCAGTTGTCTAACTAGTATGTGAATATGATGAGTAGTTTTTAAGACCCCGAATGACATTATGCTTTTCCTGGACACAATCCTTCATAAATCCCTAGCTTATCAACTTAGTTTTAAATGTATTCCAGTGGTCTTTTTCTAATTCAGTTCCATGAAAATCATCCAGTTTTTATTCCTGAAATTTATAAGATGGGTCACCGATGAAGTTGTTTAATTCTGACCACTGAACACTTTCATTTCGGCTTTCATTTTGTCTTGCCATATTTGCCTGGTTTTTTTTTTAAAATCTTTGTTTATTTCTTCCTCTGTTCTTCATTTTTCTGTATGTAACGTAAGGCAAATGGATCTTTTAACTGGATAAAGAAATAATAAATTTCCACTTGAAATTATTTGTTTGTAGGATTATTATTGATTGTTTTGCTTAATTTTTTATTTTCAATAAAAGGGGGCAGCCATGTTTGATAGCTGTTTTCGTATCATTTTCCCAAAGTTTTCGTTTTCCTGAGTTGGTTAACCCTGATGGAATATATGTTTAACATACAACGACGGATATTTTCTAATTGTCGCAACATCATTCCTGTCCCTTTCCATTTTTTCCCCGACTTTGTACTTGTTTGGCTTTATAAATATTTCGATTTGAGCGTCACTGATGAGTCTTATGTAGACGAAACGCGCGTCTGGTGTACTAAATTATAATCCTGGTACTTTTGATAACTATTTGACCTAGCAAACCAGACTTTAAACAATGTATAACTTGGGTTGAACTTACATGATCAACAAGATGGGTGTCATATGTTGAGCAGGATCTGTTTATCCTTCCGGAGCACCTGAGATCACATCCAGTTTTCGGTGTGGTTTGTGTTGTTCAGTCTTGTTTTTATCTGTGTTTTTTTTTTTGTACTATTGTTTGTGTTTTTGGTCTATTTTTTTTTCGATGCCAGGAGTTATGAAACGTCATTGAAAGTGAGGACCATGGCGTTGTCAGTTAACTTTTTACTTTTTGTTTGAATGACCCTCTGGTATCTTTTCCCTCTCTAACCCCACTCGGTTTCTTTTCAATTCCTTTGACATTGATGATGATGTCTAATGATTCCATAAATTCTGATAATGATAAACAAACTGTGTAAAAGTATAGAATATATTATGATAATGACACAATAAAAACTGTAAATTCAAATATTTACTTATCTGAATCAATTAATTATATACTTTATTGAAAAAGAAAAAAGTTTAGGTTGAATGTATTTGTTATTTATATATAATTCTAAAGACAACAATTAAATCACAAGTTGTGAACTTGAATTGTCTATACAGATCTGTTCATAGACGATCCAAGTAAGTTTTTATATTTTTTGTATACTCAAAATGGTAATCAAATTTTATCAACCAATCCCTTTCTTTACTAAAGAAATCACTTTGAGTTTCTGTGTGCTTTATTGGAAGGAGTTTCACAGCACAATACAATACATCACAACTCATGCTTGGTCGTCCTGCAAATTTCGTCAAACTTCTGTCTTTGCTCTATCTTGATGAACAGTTCTGAAACAATGAGCCTTTCATGATCAGATTTGTTTTTTTTTGCTCTGTTGATATCATGGTCAAATTCATCAATAACATCGGTTGGTAAGGATGATAGACTTTTGAATGTGGTTTCATTCTGATTAAAGAAATCGTTCACTTGATAGCAATTGTTGCAACCATCGGTATATACCGTTCATGGTTACAGTTGCTCTAACGTTTACTGATGATGCAATTTACAATGATCAATACATGTTGAATCAGATGAAAAATGACCTTTCATCTCAAACTTAAAGTGTTGGTTTGCACTATAAATCATCTGTCTTAATTTTTATGCTTTTTTTTCCCCTAGCCCAAATGTTTGTAGTCTAGATATTTCGTCTGTTATATCTTTAACTGCTGTCATCCCATCAGCTGTTATATTGTCAAGTCAATGCAGATTGTTTAACAATTCAGAATGTGAAATAATGTAGGTCTACTGAATGTTTTATAGATAAAGGCAACAGTAGTAAACCGCTGTTCGAAACTCATAAATCGATAGAAAAAAAACAAATCCGGGTTACAAACCAAAACTAAGAGAAACGCATCAAAGATAAGAGAACAACGACAAAACAGAAACACAACTTTAAAATGTAACACACACAGAAACGAACTAAGCATTAGACAAAATCTGATGAGAATAACAAATATAACATCGAAACTAAATACATGAATTTTGGATAGAAAAGTACCGTGACACGTCTTATAGACCTGATGCTATATGTAATTTGATCAATCTAAATGATATTTCTTACTACTTTAGGAATTGTCATCTCTATGCCTGAAGAATGACTGCAGTCTTTAGATCCATAACCTACAGTTTGGTGGTACATAGGGCTTGATATAAATTCAACAAAAGATTTAAAATCCAGGGTCATTGTAAATAATGAGGAGGAAATTAAATCAATTCTTGCTGACCGAGAAAATAAAAACACGAAGAGAACAATGATGTTCAGTGTCACTACATTTAAGCAGTTCTTAAATGATATAAAATCTGAAACAATAAACATACCCAATTCAACGAATTGAACTCGACACATATTTACAATAATTTTTCATCGGGATGAGAATGATGAAAGTGAATATCAGCAAGGTACTTTAATTAAGTGGCTCCCATGGGAAGATAAATCGTTAATTAACATTAAATGGTTATACCCATAGTAAATGAAAAATCTAGCTTTAGAAAAATCTAGGGTTTGGTCAAGAAAAAGCATTGAAAGAACTTAAACTAGGCAATCTGCCTAATGCTGATGCTGCATTGAGTCTGACGAAGAATAGTTTTCTTCTGGGGCGCTAGGAAATGAAACCCAAGACAGTCTCCTTGCAGCCATTTGGTATTTAAATACAATGCATTTTGGTCTCCGAAGATACCTTGAACATCGCCAGCTGAAGTGGGGTGATGTTACAATAGGTATAGAACCAAACAGAAGTTAAAAGTAAACATACAATGAGAGATTCGCAAAAAAACATGGATGGAATAAATTTTTAAAAAACCACTAGAGCTGCCTATGCACCTAATTCATGGAAAAAGAATCTCATTACCATGTATCTTAATGTGTTTTATGTTGATGGTATATAGTAAATTTCTGGTTCCATTAAGAAGAATGGGAAAATCTGACTAACACAATAGACAATTTTTAACTATGTTCTAGATATATTCAATACACCGAATCAATATATAAAACCTGTCGTGTTGGTCTTGAATGTAGAAATATTGAGCCAGAAACTTGCATCGAGGTCAAGGCCTGTATGGCTCAGTAAACGATCATTTGGTAAAAACAAACATTACCATGTTATATGGTTCTTTACCACCAGTCACTAGCTTGTTTAACACTAGAGTTCTAAAAAAAAATTGGTCTGAGCAGACGGCCACCAAAGCGATGCAATTGTGTTCTTAAACAGATCAAATGAGAGACAAAAGGGAAATCTGCTAAAATTCTCAAATTGCAGAACAATAGGCGATAACGTGTTAGAAATCGAAACTATGAAATATGGACAGGTGTGGAGGAAACACGAACCGTTATGGCAGGGAATCAAAGACCACAGTAAGAAATATGATATGGTTAATTAAAGAAGGATGATATTGAAATATTCATTATCTCAAAATAAGATAAACTAGTAACAAACCAAAAAAATCTGCAACAACGTTGATTTACTTTCTTCGCCATAAAAAAAAACCTAATTAAGTTGACTTCATGTTCTACATTAATTTAGATTCGTAATGTATGGTCTGATTTATGTCATTCCTATGAATTGAAATGTAATTGTCCCCTTTTACTAAGAAAAAGTAAGCATTTGATCATGTCTCAGAAGACAAACTTGGATGACAAAAATTGTTATGAGAAATGCATAAGTATAATTTATTAGCAACACATTTTTGATTAACCAGGGTTATGTTAAAGAAAGTCTCGTCCTCTATTTAAAAAGGTTCATCGGACGATATCAAGATTTTGTTGATAAATATTCCGTATCAATTTCACATATGGGTCATTTTCAAAAAATGTCGAATTTTCAGTACACCCATGCTATTTTTTTTTTTTTTTTAATTTCTAATGGAAATTTCAGTTGTAATGGCTTAAATGAAAGCTTGTCGGATTTATGATTCAGAACATTAATAATAAACACGATTTACATCTATTTTGATAAGATTAAAATGTATTTAAGTCCGATTTTGGGGGTATTTGTGTGCGTATAGTGTCAGAAAAACACATTTCAAATGATTTTTTTTCCGATTTTCTGATCGCCTTGATATCTGCAAAAGGGACTTTTTAAGAACGTTAATTATTACTCTAACGAAAAATTATAGCTTCTTTATCATTGTATGTAACATTTTATCTACAAACTAAATTCAATCAGCGTACGGGAGGTTCATGTCCATCCTGTTACCGCTACTTAAATCAGCCGTAAAATGGTTCTCCCTATGAATATTATATCAGTTTGTGTTGATTCCAAAAGTGCAAAGTAATCTTTACATTTAAAACGCCACGTTTCTTGAACGACAGTGTAGAGAAAATATTTCAAGACATTTAGTGAAAAAAAGGGTACTTTTTTTCATGTCTGTAACCAACAATTTTGATTAATTACACCAACAGTATGCTTGTAAAATGTGCAATAACGTGTTGGAAACCAAATTCACAATAGAAACCCATAATCACTTCACCAAAGGGAGTAGTTATTTCACAACAGCAATCAAAAACGAAGAAATTTGTCTATCCTGTTACTATAGTTGCTATGGTTACAGAAACAGGATAGACAATTGTAAATAAAAACGTCGTTAAATTTTTTATCTTAATATATAGGTGCAAAACGAATGAAATATTTCGTTGTTTGAACTCATCTTAAGGTTATAACGTCTTAATCTTCCCAATAAAGCATTTGCAGGTGCAATACTGATATCGGTAACAGGATAGACAAAAAGGTAACAGAATCGACTTTTATATAGTGATATATCATAAACGTACGTTCCTGTTACCATTGAAATAAAGAAAAAAGTAAACTAACTTATGAGGGATTTACTTGATGTTGGGTTTATTTGAAAGGGTGAAAAAATGCCGAACAATATAAATTGCTATTTTAGACTTGCATTACTGGTGGTAATTTTTACAACTTTTGAAAACCAATTTTTCGAGGCATTTTTCAGTACAGCCTGAAAAATTGGCAAATAATCTATTATTTTCAGAATGAATATATATAGAAGTTTATTCTCTTGAAAACCATCTAATTGGCTACGTAAAGCAAGCTGAACATTTTATCTTAACCTTTTCTAAATAACCCAAAATTTCTTTTGAAAATGGTAACAGGAGAGACAAAATATTGTACCACCGATCAAAAAATGTTTCAAGATATTCTTGTATGACATCATTGAGATTGCATCTTTTAACATGTTGTTCTTAAAGTACTGTTTGTTTTGGTAGAGGGTTGTTTGAATAAGTAACTTTTAATAAATTTTTCAATTTTAAAATTCGACATTTTTTTTAAATGACCCAGATATGAATTCCGCTTTAAATTATGCAAGGAACTCTCTAAGATTCCCCTCGCTTCATGTGCATTTAAAATTCATTTTCTTTAATACAACTTGAAATCGACATTTTTATGCCCCACCTACGATAGTAGAGGGGCATTATGTTTTCTGGTCTGTGCGTCCGTTCGTCCGTCCGTCTGTTCGTTCGTCCGTCTGTCCCGCTTCAGGTTAAAGTTTTTGGTCAAGGTAGTTTTTGATGAAGTTGAAGTCCAATCAACTTGAAACTTAGTACACATGTTCCTTATGATATGATCTTTCTAATTTTAAAGCCAAATTAAACTTTTGACCCCAAATTTCACGGTCCACTGAACATAGAAAATGTAAGTGCATGTTTCAGGTTAAAGTTTTTGGTCAAGGTAGTTTTTGATGAAGTTGAAGTCCAATCAACTTGAAACTTAGTACACATGTTTCTTATGATATGATCTTTCTAATTTTAAAGCCAAATTAAACTTTTGACCCCAAATTTCACGGTCCACTGAACATAGAAAATGTAAGTGCATGTTTCAGGTTAAAGTTTTTGGTCAAGGTAGTTTTTGATGAAGTTGAAGTCCAATCAACTTGAAACTTAGTACACATGTTCCTTATGATATGATCTTTCTAATTTTAAAGCCAAATTAAACTTTTGACCTCAATTTCACGGTCCACTGAACATAGAAAATGAAAGTGCATGTTTCAGGTTAAAGTTTTTGGTCAAGGTAGTTTTTGATGAAGTTGAAGTCCAATCAACTTGAAACTTAGTACACATGTTCCCTATGATATTACCTTTCTAATTTTAATGCCTAATTATATTTTTTATCCAATTTCGTGGTCCATTGAACATGGAAAATGATAGTGCGAGTGGGGCATCCGTGTACTTTGGACACATTCTTGTTTTAAAATGACCCATATAATAATACATGATTGTCTCCAAGTGAAGATTCTAGGAAGTTACGTTGCTGATCATCGTAATTATGTGTTGTAGTGCTTTTTTATGTGTCTTTGTAAATTATTAATGTTTAAGTCCTTTTTTTTGCAATATCATATAGGCGTTGCTTGGTACTTGTGCATCCCGCAAATGTATTGTTCAGTAACTTGTAACAGTCAATTGAATCGATACTCATTTGTTTTGTTTTTGGAGTTGTCAATAGTCGTTCACGCGCGCACTTTCCCTTATTTGTTTATCTATCATCACACTTATTGTTTACTGCTATTTGACAAACACCTTTTCTGTAGTAGCATAAGTATTATGATTATCTTTTTAATACCGGACACCTTGTTAAGCTGTGTCATGTGCTTTGGAAAACTTTGCAGATGTCAACATAATATACCTTGCAGATTTTATAAATAGCCATTCCTGAGCAAGAAATCAAAACTTTAAAATGTTTACAGGTAAAGGATGAGTACATCATAACACTCCATTGACCATTCTGGAATGACAACACTGGATCAACCATTCTGGAATGGTAACAGTACATTGGCCATTCTGGAATGGCAATACTGGGTCAACCATTCTGGAATGGTAAAAGTACATTGACCATTCTGGAATGGCAATACTGGATCAACCATTCTGGAATGGTAAAAGTACATTGACCATTCTGGAATGGCAATACGGGATCAACCATTCTGGAATGGTAAAAGTACATTGACCATTCTGGAATGGGAATACTGGATCAACCATTCTGGAATGGTAACAGTACATTGACCATTCTGGAATGGCAATACTGATCAACCATTATCAACCATTCTGGAATGGTAACAGTACATTGACCATTCTGGAATGGCAATACTGGGTCAACCATTCTGGAATGGTAACAGTACATTGACCATTCTGGAATGGCAATACTGGATCAACCATTTTGGAATGGCAATACTGGATCAACCATTCTGGAATGGCAATACTGGATCGACCTTTCTGGAATGGCAAGATGGGATGGACCATTCTGGAATGGTGACAGTACATTGACTATTCTGGAATGGCAATATCACATTGACCAATTTGGAATGGTCTTAGGTCTGTTACTATATGGATCTTTCTATGTTTGGCAGCAGTACTTAAGCAGAGCATCAGTCTTTCTTGCATCCTTGGATTTTCATTTCTATCAGGTAACATACACAATAAAAATATGAGTAATAAACTGTTTATTTTGTTTTCTGGTGGAGAGTTGTCTCATTGGTTATCATATCACATCTTATTTCTAAATTCAAACACTATACTTTTGAAAAAAAAATGAAACACCAGTGGAATATAATTAATGACTCTGAAACTTTGTAAAACTTGGAAAGTCGTAAACATGTAATAGCAACAAATGGCAAAACTTGCATGTAAACAGACTTAAACCATGAAATCTGCATTTTGGTCAACAGTATCATTTACAAAACCTGACTAATAACAAGAAATGACATACCAAAAAAGTACTTGAAGCTACTAAAACCTACTGGTACAAAAAAAATATCCCTTTCAAGTCATAAATAGAGAACAATATGTATTTACACTTTGGGTATTCAGCTGAATTTTGTCTCCAAATGACCTCAGATTTGTCTCCAAATAACCTTTTGAATTGTGATGCATTTTTTTTACGGGAACTTGTGTGTTTTTCATTAATGACGGATTAATTTGCATACAAGTGTAAATATGTCTATACAAGATATTCGTGTTTTTTATTCCCCTTCTTATTAACTATTTAGGCACAAACCATCCATATTTCTTTTGGGATTTATTTTCTAAGAACAAACATTTTCTCTTTTAAATTAGATGCTCTTTGTGATAAAATAAAGTATCCAAGACTTTTTTTTTTAAATTTTCCCCCAAAATCTATGTCAATTAACCAACTACATGTATGTTTATTGTTTTCCTTATTAATTAATGTTTAAGAAAATCTAAGTTAAACCATTTAAAGATTATCAAAAGAATGACAAACCCACTAAACATTGAATGATCATTGCCTTCGTTAGAATTCAATATAAAATAAGATAAACACAGATATCTATGACTTTATAACACAAGAAGATTATTTCTTTCTATAAAACATAAAATTTTCCTGTGCAGTCATTATTTTCCATATTTTTATCTCTACAGTACATATAAAACATGGTAGTTTGATACAGAATAGTTTTACTTTGTATTACAAAATATATATGAGATGAATAATTTACATATGTTGTAATTTTATTTCTACCATTTTACATTTTTTATGTACGCATTTGGATTATAAAATATTAAAAATTATTAAGGTGGTACGGAACACTACTGGGAGACAACTCTCGAAAAATCAACTGAACGTTTTAATCTCATACTAATAGTAAAGAGAAATTAAGCTTCTCAATGATGACAAACTGCTATATTATCCAGTGAAATCATGCCCGTAAATTATGTGGTTCAAATTTATAACTTTTTATACTTTTCTGAGCAGGTCAAAGTAAATGTTTTGTCAAAATTTAATGAAAATTAAAGGAGCCAAATGCATTTTAGTGAAAGTGTTGTGTACCACCTTAAATTGTACAAAATATCAATTATTTTCAATTGCTGAATAAGTCTGGTGATGTACAGTTTTCTGGCGGCTGTGTTTCGGCATTACTTTCATTCAATAAATCAGTGAGAGAATCTGTAAAAGATTCATCTTGAATAAAAGCGCTGTCACTTATATCAATACTAGTATCAGAAAAACCTGAGTCATTACTGATGGTCATGATGTCATCCTTTTCAGTACATATGGATTCATCAACAGCCTTAAGTATTTCAGTTGGTTTATTTCCAAGTGGATCGAAATAGTGAATGAGTGTATCTTTCGGGAAAATGACAGTTAAAATCCAATGGTTTCTGTTAACATTAATTGGTAGGTATATTGAGTCCTTGTCAAACCATGTATAAAGTAAAATCACAAAAATACTGAACTTAGAGGAAAATCAATTCGGAAAGTCGATAATCACATGGCAAATCAAATAACAAAACGTATCAAAAACGAATGGACAAGAACTGTCATATTCCTGACTTGGTACAGGCATTTTCAAATGTAGAAAATGGTGGATTAAACCTGGTTTTATAGCGCTAACCCTCTCACTTTGATGACAGTCTCATCAATTTCCGTTATATCTTTACCCTCTGTTTTGTTTGTCTTGCCAATTCCAATTTTAGACGCAAACCAAGATGATGGAATTATCAGGGAATTGCCTAGTTTCAGTGTGGAGAAGAACGTATCTATATTTATGTCAGCAAATTGGCCGCATAAAAACCGTGAAACGTCTTCGCATTCCATGTTGTATCCGTTTACTCGCAAAGGTGCACTAAAACCATCCATAAAATTTACATCACAAAAATGTAAATTTAAAATATTGTCCGGTTCAATGAATGTAGTTTCATCTATGATTTGATAGTTGTTGAATGTTTCTGATTCATCAACTTTGTCAGCAATTACAATTAAGTCTAGCATATATTGGTCAGCCACAGAGTGGACCTTTTCCATTGATACCTCAGTTACAATGTTCGGGCTTTGGATTTGGAAAATTTCAACGTCTCTATCAATCTGTCTAAATATGAAGGTAAACATTGAGCAAATGACTGCTTTCGGAGTGAATTTAGAAATCAGTTTTGAAAATCCATCTGGATGCAAAATATCAGAATTGCCCTTGATTATAACTATTTTTCCATACTTCAATATGCAATGTTTGATTTCCACTGACCTTTCGTCTTTGCAAACTGCATCTTTCGGGTCCGTCATTGCTGATAATTGATTTTAAAGGCATTAGATTCTTAAAGTCAATGCAGTTCTTGTGCACTGTATTTGTGGTAGTATGTTGACATGTTAAACAGTTTGATCGTTTTATTAAAACTAACTTATGGGGGATTTACTTGATGTTGGGTTTGATAGATGTTTTTTTTTAAATCAACTACTCTTACCTAGACCTCTTATAATGTCTTTCAGGTATGCTTCTTTGTTTTGACCTTCTCCGCCTTTTTCGTTAACATAAGCTCCTTCTAGTACTCTTTTGTGTGAGATGACATGTAATTTACTTGAAGGATGGTTTTTACACATTCTGTGAAGTACTTGCTCATGGCTAAGAACTCTCATGTTGGGGCATGAGTCTTTCCGTATCTCCTTTTTTTGTGGTATCGTTCATGTTGATGATCTGCATTCCCAATGTAAACAGATTGCAATAAAAGTTATAGATAGAATCATCATTACTGCATCTTAGACTTATAAAAAAAGCAAAAATCTTTTGTAACGCATTATAACAATTATAAGTTTATAATACAACGTATTTTATTAAAGCACTAGTGTTCAATGTTCTGTATTACTCGTTACCCTGCACTGCTAAAGATGTTCAAAAATAGAGGAATCCAATTATTATAAAGGTCACCCACATAATAAATTCAAATTCCACCTGCTTTATATGAATCTAAAGATTACTCATCAATAATATGTATACATAAAATCCACCCCTACCATAATTATTATAATAAACTATGTAACACCACACAATAAATCCACCCTCTCAACCCAACTATTATAATCAAATCACACCAAATAACACAGCAGTTTTAACTAATCCCTAACTAAATCATTTGTTGTTATTGTTCTTTTTAGAATTGTGAGGGTTTCCTGCATACGGACGGTAGTGGTCTCTGCTGACCAAAGTTAAACTCTTATCTGCTCCATAGCTTCCAAGACTGAAGTCAGAACAGTCATGTCGTTTGTCAAACCATTGGCTTCCAACAGTCAAGCAGATGAAAATTCTCTATTTCCTGATGACCTTTGGCATTTGTACTTCTGGAACTGAAGATCATACGGTCAAATCAATATGGTTATTATTCTCATCAATTTTATTGTCATTGGTTGTATTAACGTACATGTATGTCTTCCAGGTATTCTGCATCATCACCAACAGACTGGGACGATACAGAGACAGGTCTGGAGATTTCCAGCTACCACAATCTAAGTTATCTTCCGAATCGAACTGAATTTGATCCAAAGGTGGAACTGCCGTAAAAGACAATGTATTTTTTTGTGTGTTCCCATGTTGTAAAATAAAGGATGCGACGGGACTCTACAATCTTAGTAACAGTAGTTTGTTTACTAGATAAAGCAACAGGTGTAACAGGCGGACAATTAGGTTATGGAGCTGTCTGCGCCACGAAATTAGAAGACGAGGAGGGCACACTTAGACCAGGCATATAACTAGTATGTTTTAAATATATACACATTCATGGATCTACAATCTGTCGATACCTGTATCTTGTTTTAGCACAAGGTCGTGTTTTTCTCTCGACTATTTATGACGTTTTTACACTAAATCCATTGGATGTTGGATGTGTACGGATTAATAATTTAGTCCTAGATGCATGATTTTGTTGTTAATGGCTTTGAACTAGCTGTCAATTAACTGCAAGTACTATCAGATCTGTCACTAGTGTCTTTTGTTATTGGGATGTACAAGTACCTGTCCACGTCCACTTGTATTTTTGTCCATCTGATGATTTAAGCCTTTTTAACTGATTTTTATAGTTCGTCCTTACATTGTACTGTTATAACACTATCCCATGTTAGGGGAGAGTTTGGATTCCACGCTAACATGTTTAACCCCGCCACATTCTGTATGTTTGTGCTTGTCCAAAGTCAGGAGCCTGTTATCCAGTGATTGTCGTTTGCTTATGTGTTACAAATTTGTTTTTTGTTTATTTTTTTTACATAAATAAGGCCATTAGTTTTCTCGTTTGAATTATTTTACATTGCATTTCGGGGCCTTTTATAGCAGACTATGCGATAAGGGCTTTGTTCATTGTTGGCCGTACGGTGACCTATAGTTAATATCTGTGTCATTTTGGTCTCTTGTGGCGAGTTGTCTCATTGGCAATCATACCACATCTTCTTTTTCATGTTAGATTGTAAAATTCTGGTATAACTACTTGAATATGCTGCCTATTCCTATAGCTCCAAAACATTTAGCTCCTTTGGAGAAATCAACAGCTACTTGTACATCAGACTGATGTACAAGTAGCTGTTGATTTCTCCAAAGGAGCTAAATGTTTTGGAGCTATATCAACAGCTACTTGTACATCAGACTGTGTATTTAGGCAAAGTTGGCTTTGAAAGTCTAGGGAATCCAAAGATTTTATTCGGATTTCTCTTGACGCCCAATGCTTTTGTGATTCTGTATACGATTGCTTGACAATATCACGACCATTTTCAAAAATGTAAGGTACTGACGCATTCTTCAAATAATTTCTCTCATTATAGGATAGTCCATTCTTTTGTAACGTTTGGGCTTCTATAACATGCTTTTAACCACGGGGATAATATCAGTAGCAAGCCTGTCCATAGGAGCGCTAAGTCCTATTATTCTGCGCACATATGACATACGGATTAACATAATTATTTATAATCTCCTCCTTCATTAACTACCAGAATAATTTCTGCAAGGCTTTCCCTCTTCATTTTTTTGACATAAATGTCCTGATAAAACAGTGTTATGCTAATGATACATTATTTCCTGTTTCATATACGTAGAGACTATAAACTGTTAAAAAAAATCATCGGTTCCGTTCCATCTTGCTCATGAAACCTTTTTAACAAAATAAAATTATATATTTCTAATGAGCCTCCTAGATTAAAATAATGCAGGAGAAGACATGGCTATAACCGATTAATCTGCCCCCCCCCCCCCCCCCCCTTTATTTCTTGCTTTATATAACTACTTTGAGATTTTCATCTTCACTCTGCAACTTTTTTAAGTCAAATTCATTACAGATATCAAAGTTAATGTCCTTTCCCCAACTGGATACATTTTCATCTCCTAAACTTTCAGACCTTTATAAGTATAAATGTAAGTGAACCAACACCTGAAGTGGTGATTGTGCTGTGCTGTAGGGTAAAAACGAGTGGATACCGCTAGGTATTCACAGTCCTCTTGAAAAAATGAATATGTCGACATTAAAGACAACTACACTCAAATTTTTACCACAAAGTATATGTTTATTTGGTCTACATGTTTCGCCTAGTAGATAGTCATCATCGGATAAAAAGTATGCAAAGAAATATTGCAGTGAAGTATGAATCTTGCGGTTTAACCGGAAGTGTGTAATTTAAATAATGGTAGTTATGATGACGTTATAGAGAGTTAAAGTAAAAGTAAATTAAGCATAGAATTAAATATATAAATAGAATAAAAGGTAAGTGTTAGTATAAATAAAGTTTGTAAGTTAGTTATTTCTTATTCTGTAGCACTGATATTAAAATTTGTGTCTCTTCCATAGATTTCTGTGTTTTGTTGATATTTTCCTGGTGTGTATCTGTAATCTTCTAGGCCTTGTAGTACGGATCTTTGAGAAGTTTTACTGCTGTATCCTAATTTGTGGGTTCTTCCATTTCTTCTTCGTCGCTACTAATGTAGAGGTCGGCGGTTACGTCAATTTCTTCATTCTTATGCTGTATATCTGCTTGGGCGATCATGCAGATGACTGGTGGTTTTGTCCACACGATTTTTACTGGTCGCTTCCATCGGGGGCTTCCATTCTTTAACTTTTTCTGCAAGTTCTCGTGATTTTTTCTTCTGTTATTATACCATTTGAAATGTTAATTTCATGTTCCAATTTTATGTGTCTCTTCGCCGAGACATGCCTAATAAATCTTTTTTCGCACCATGTGCAAATGTAGTGTATGACTTGTAGGACTGTGCATTGAGCATTATGTAGAAAATGGTGGATTGAACCTGGTTTTATAGCTAGCTTAACCTCTGACTTGTATGGCAGTCGCCATCATATTCCATTATATTGACAACGATACGTGAACAAAACAAAGACATAATATGTAAAATGTCAAAAATACAGCAGTCGACATTGTGTTCAAGAAACAATTCCTTCATGTCAGTCTCTATGCTCATTTTAACATGGTAGGCATTATATTTGTCGATATTTTACACTGAACGTTAGCGAGGTGTAAAATTTGGTCAAATGTAATGCCTACCCATGTTAAAATGAGCATAGATTATGACATGAAGGAATTATTTCTAATCTAATAGGACAAATTCAGTATATTTTTAGGTCGCAGCGTACGAAAATACCGTAAAAATGATTAGCTGTTCCCGTTTCCTCCCCGAGGAGTCTGTACATTACATTTCATATTTGATAAGTTTAAAAACTACGAGTATATATGTTGTTTAATAAAAATATATAATAAAAGTTTATGTTAGCTGCTTAAATGTATATATTTTAAAGAATAACGATGAAAATAACGTTAATATGAACATTGAGTTCGTGCGCATGTGTCAAACATATTTTGTGCTCATAAGAACACGGCTTTGTTTACAAAGCGTAATAAGAACGTCATATTAGAATATAATTTTAATCACTAAAAAACACAATTGTGTAACAAAGAAGTTCAAAATGACACGTAGACCAAGCATATTAGCCAAAATTTAAGACAGGAATACACAAATTGACCATAGCTCAATACCACTATCTCGGGATATATAAGTACAGAGCCACGTCATATATGTAACAAAGAAACATAAAAAGGCATATAGACAAAGCACATTGCAAAAATGGAAAACTATCAACAATTACCTCGAAGTATCAAATACTGTAGCTGTAAATGATTCTACAAACGTGATACTTGTTAATTCTGTTAAGAAATTTTTTTTTTTCACATTTGGTTCTTTTAAAAACAAGTAACAACAAGAAATTGGGAAAATGAATACAGGAGTTGGTGATGAAAAAACCTTGTTTAACGAAGATTGTAGAATTGTTAGAAAACACCAAAGAAGAACAGTCTGCAAATCCGCTTTTTAACAACCTGGTGAAAGACATCATGAAAGAATATAAAAAGTATAGGAAAGATGTTCGAAGTAAAATGAAAACTGTGAAAAAGAGAAACCCAAAAGAATAGAGGAACATTCTAAATAAAAGCTCAAAGATAAAACAACCTAAATGAATATTATCACTGAACTAGTATATATTTGTTTAGGGGCCAGTTGAAGGACGCCTCCGGGTGCGGGAATTTCTCGCTACATTGAAGACCTGTTGGTGACCTGCTGTTGTTTTTATACGCCCGGGACGGGACGTATTATGGTATACCGTTGTCCGTCCGTCCGTCGTCCACACTTCGGACAATAACTCAAAAACACCTACACCAATTTCCATGAAACTTAAGTGAATTGTTTATATCTATTGACGTAAGCTCCCTTTCGTTTTTTTTAATTTCAGATTTTAAGTTTTGGATTTATAGGGCTTTATTCATAAAAAAGGGGGGATTTTCAACACTTCGGACAATAACTCAAAAAGGCTTTCACCAATGTCCATGAAACTTTGGTGAATTGTTTATATCTATTGATGTAAGCTCCCTTTCGTTTTTTTTTAATTTCAGATTTTAAGTTTTGGATTTATGGGGCTTTATTCATAAAAAAGGGGGGATTTTCAACACTTCGGACAATAACTCAAAAAGGCTTTCACCAATGTCCATGAAACTTTGGTGAATTGTTTATATCTATTGATGTAAGCTCCCTTTCGTTTTTTTTTTAATTTCAGATTTTAAGTTTTGGATTTATGGGGCTTTATTCATAAAAAAAAAGGGTGATTTTTAACACTTCGGACAATAACTCAAAAAGGCTTATACCAATTTCAATGAAACTTTGGTGAATTGTTTATATCTATTGATGTAAGCTCCCTTTCAATTTTTATAAATTTCAGATTTTAAGTTTTGGATTTATGGGGCTTTATTCATAAAAAAAAGGGTGATTTTTAACACTTCGGACAATAATTCAAAAAGGCTTTCACCAATGTCCATGAAACTTTGGTGAATTGTTTATATCTATTGATGTAAGCTCCCTTTCAATTTTTATAAATTTCAGATTTTAAGTTTTGGATTTATGGGGCTTTATTCATAAAAAAGGGTGATTTTTAACACTTCGGACAATAACTCAAAAAGGCTTTCACCAATGTCCATGAAACTTTGGTGAATTGTTTATATCTATTGATGTAAGCTCCCTTTCAATTTTTATAAATTTCAGATTTTACATTTCCGTGTTATGAATTTTTATGCTTAAAAAAGGGGGGATTTTTCCAATTTTGGGACAATAACTAACACTTTCACAAAATTTTATGTATGGATGAAAAATTAAAGACAACAAACTTAGTTAAATTTGAGGTAGCCTTAATAGTGCCAATTTTTTTGTGCATTTTTATTTATCATTTAGGGGGGGGGGGGGTTATTTGACAGGGCTCACACTATTTCTAGTTGATCATATAAATTCATTTAAAGCATAAAAGACAAGTTAAAAGAGCAACGGGCGTATCATGCGCTAAAGCGCAGCCCTTTATTTTCTATGGTCGGGTTGTTGTCTCTTTGGCACATTCCCCATATCCATTCTCAATTTTATATAATTGAAAATTATGACTTCTTCAAAGATATAAAAAGTAAATTAACACAAAAACCGAGCTCCTAGTGAATTGGTACACGAATTTTCTTTTGTAGAAAATGGTGGATCAAACCTGGTTTTATAGCTTGATCAACATCTCACTTATTTGACATTTAATTTGCAACGATGTGTGAACAAAACAAAGACATAATAGGTCAAAACGTCAAAGATAGGGGTACAGCGGTTAATTTTATGTTATAATCTTAATCACTATAAAAACAAGCTAATATGTCAACAAAGATAAACCAAAAGGCACATAGCCAAAACACGATTCATGGCAAAAACGAAATACACGAATACAATAATTACCTTAGTACAATGACCGGGAAGTTCCGAGCCACGTCAAACGGATATAGCCGAAAATTGACTAATTATTAAAAGTTCTAATTCACAAAGACAAAAAAAAACCACTCTAAGACGTGTGTTTCTTTGTCTAATATGTTCTCCTATTTATTTGTATTGTAGTCCTGTAATGTTATGTTGTCATTTTAATGTTATATTTAATATTGCCATTAAAGAGGGAGGTTTGGCATGCCTCAAAACCAGGTTCAACCCACATTTTTTTTCTTTAAAAAATGCCCTGTACCAAGTCAGGAATATGACCATTGTGTTTTTTAGGTCGTATATGTGTGTGTTACATTTTAACGTTGTGTTTCCGTTGTGTCGTTTGTGTTCTCTTATATTTGAGTCTGAATTCACATTACTATTAGACGTGTCACGGTACTTTTCTATCCCAAATTCATGTATTTTGTTTTGATGTTATATTTGTTTTCTCGTCGGATTTTGTCTAATGCTTAGTCCGTTTCTGTGTGTGTTTCATTTTAATGTTGTGTCGTTGTTCTCCTCTTAAATTTAATGCGTTTCCCTCAGTTTTAGTTTGTTACCCCGATTTTGTTTTATTGTCCATCGATTTACGAGTTTTGAACAGCGGTATACTACTGTTGCCTTTATGTACAATATGTAATAAAGATGGTAAACAACGTCAGTACTTAAACTTTAAGACCATCGTGTATTATTTTTATTAATTATTTATTAATTTATATTATTACGAATGTTTATAAACACAGTCTTGGTATCTTTCGATGAACTATTTTATGAAAATAAAGTAGGTAAATTAAGAGTAAACAAGGAACTCAACTCTTTGGGTATGGAAAATAATGTTCAAAATAATATGTTAAATGAAGAGATTGCGCCCGAAGAAATTATTAATTTGAAAAATAACAAGTCCAGTGGTGATAACCTCCTTGGAAATTAATACGTCAAAGCTATCTGTATTCACTCCAACCGAAATCAAAAACATCCATGTGGTATCATTTAACTTAATTTTGGAAACGAGATGTACATCCGATATTTAAAAACAAAGGAAATAATCGAGATTTTCTCAATTAATATCTATAACTATATGGTGCTGTTTTAAAACATAATGAAAATATTTGGGTAACTTCGATTCGAATAAAGACCAAAAATTGTCGTTTGCGTATTTATACGTCGTGGGAGCTTTTAAAATCACGGAGATAAGTTCTATATGCTAGTATTTGTTTTGAGCAAAGTAGATGTTTGAAAAACAAACATTACACATACACACAATATAAAAAAGAAGATGTGGTATGATTGCCAATGAGACAACTATCCACAAAAGACCAAAATGACACAAACATTAACAACTATAGGTCACCGTACGGCCTTCAACAATGAGCAAAGCCCATACCGCATAGTCAGCTATAAAAGGCCCCGATAAGACAATGTAAAACAATTCAAACGAGAAAACTAACGGCCTTATTTATGTAAAAAAAAAGAACGAAAAACAAATTATGTAACACATAAACAAACGACAACCAATGAATTACAGACCCCTGACTTGGGACAGGCACATACTATATTATGTAGAGTTTCTTTTGAATTTCAAACTTGAATTCGTATCACAATGTATCATTTCTCGTCAGAAGAAAATAACACCAAACGACATTTCTTCCTAAGAGCAAATGTTTAATAACCTATCTCAATGTCAATTTCCCAATGTTTGTATGCGTGAAGGATGGACATACTAGACAGTCCTTCTGTTTGTATTGTAGAGTGGACATAGCTTACATTTTCAGTCTTCTCATTATGCTAAAACTTCTCTCTGCTGTTGCTATTCTGTTGTCACCAGTATTGTTACTAGAATCAGCAGAGAAATATATATATTTGAATAAAGGTCATGTTTGTCACTACCCGATTGTCCGATGCAGATTAGTGCATAACTTTGTGTCCGCTGCAATATATCGGCTTACAAGCAATCGTTCAACTTCCTTGAGAAATTTTTCAACGCTGTTAATAGTAATGGTAATTCTATATGTCTCAAATAAGATGTTGTTCACTTCCTAATTAATTCAATTTATTTTTTATGTAAAGTTCTTCCAAAATATGTGTACTTCCCCTATGAAATATTCTGGCACATGCAGACGATTTTTAAGCCCCACTTATGGGCATTATGTTTTCTGGTCTCTGCGTCCGTCCGTCTGTCCCGCTTCAGGTTAAAGTGTTTGGTCGAGGTTGTTTTTGATGAAGTTGAAGTTCAATCAACTTGAAACATAGTACACATGTACCCTATGATATGATCTTTCTAATTTTAATGCCAAAGTAGAGATTTTCTCCCATTTTCACGGTCCACTGAACATAGAAAAAAATAGTGCGGATGGGGCATTCGTGTTTGTTTCTAACCCTATGGAAAGTTACTCATGTAACTGTTTTCCTGATTTTTTTTTTAATATGAATAAAATGGAATATACTTGGTATTGTAATCATTTTGATAAAGTTTTGTAGGGGGCGGAATTCTTATCAAAGACATTGTTTACAAAATCTAGCCAAGAGGAAAATTTTCGCATTTCTTATTAATCTTTCATAAATCATTGAATTTCGTAAGGAAGAGGTGCAAATGATCTTAGTATTTCTTGAAAAACTCAAGTCCAGCATTTCATAATATTGGAAGTATATGTAATTAGAGCAGAACAACCTAAAGACTAGGTAAAAGGTATCGGGTTTTTTTGCGTAAAATGTATCCCTGTTTGAAGTATTCCAAAAGTCGGATATAAAAAAATGCATTTAGCATAATGTGTTTTTTTTTTGTTAAGGGGCCATCCGAAGTCCGCCTCCGGTTGCTGTATTTTCTCGCTGTGTCAAAGACCCTGTGGTAGCTTTGGACGGTTTACTGCTCTTTGGTCAGGTTGTTATCTCTTTGATACATTTCCCATTTCAATTCTAAATTGTATTGTGTAATTCAATAAAGAGTGACTTTACTGTTTTTGCTATCATTGTTTATTATTCATGTGTTCATCTTTAAATCGCAGATACTGAGGCTACACACATACAAATGTATATTAATAAAAGTAATCATCTATTCTACTCGTAGCGAATAATGAAATATAGTTTGACTAGTAAATAATTTTATAATACTAATTTTTAGGTAATTGTTTCCCATAAGGGAACCTGAGAAAAAGGGGGGTCAAGTATTTTTCTGTTAGTAGAAAAGGGATGTTCAGATATTTTTATCAATTAAAAGAGAGGGGATAAAAAAATTCACATAGAAAAAGGGTTTTTTGGCAATTTTCTAATTTTCTTTTTCCTCGTTTTCTTCAAAAAAATATTCGCGAAGACGCATTCTTCTTTCCCATATTTTCAGATCGGCTCTAAGTTTTCCCATGTCTACTTTTCTTCTAGTCGGCACAAATTTAAAACCTTTCGACATGAATATTTTTGTGCGTTCATTAGTTCTTTTGTGATTTATTTATAACTTCACATTTTGGGTCGCGTTTTTGTTTATTAAATTTATCTTTTGGCTCTTCTTATTCGTTTCTTTGGCTAAATTAGGTTTGCTAATAGGATTGCATGTACACTGTCTAGGTATGTTTTGTACAAACGAAAAATGATGTCACTGGTAAAATCAAGTTCATTGATCACACATCAACATAACCCTCATGACCTTAATTCTTTACAGTT
The DNA here is from genome assembly GCF_963676685.1 of Mytilus edulis. Lineage (NCBI taxonomy): Eukaryota > Metazoa > Mollusca > Bivalvia > Mytilida > Mytilidae > Mytilus > Mytilus edulis. Next base: position 38,617,718 of record NC_092344.1, on the reverse strand, counting down.
ATAAAGTCAAATAGGTCCGGTCCGACGCTTCTGAAGATTCCTTATCTATACCTTGATTTCCAAGAGCTGTGGCTGACTCTGATCCGACTTTCCAAAAGTATTAAATTTTGGAATGGAAGACGTGAAGTTTCTATTGAAAGAAGTCTTTAACATCTCAACTGCTTCTGTTTCCAAAAAATCTGATGCAGAGTATATTAAATAGCAGCCAATTCCTGTCGCGATCAAATTTATTCCAGCTCATTTAATAATAATTCTGCGACCTTGATACTTTATTTAAGAATTGAATGCTTCTTTTTGTAAATTCATTGGGTTGTTAAAGCATTGACTGAAGTACATTTTGTATGAAAGCGCTCCATTCTAAAAATGTGCGCACGGTCAACGCTTTTACAACCCTATGAAATTACTAAAAGCCGCATTCAATACTTATAATTAAATTTACGATATGATCATGAAAAATCGATTTTTATCATTTATTTCTTCAAATAACCTGTGCACTTTTTTTTATGATAGAACGTGTCATCCTGAATGTAAAAATTTATTGGGTTATGAAGGTGAATTTTAGTATGACGCACAAGAGTTATTATCCAATCAAAATAACGGATTCTTCTGAAAAAAATAAAAATGTAATTATTCAGAAATTGAAAGAACAAATCAAATGGCATCACTTGTTATATGTTTCCTGTGACACTAATATATTAACAATTTCTCACTGTCCCCTGTGACACAAATCTGTGAAAAGTATTTTCTCCTGTTTCTCAACCTTTCTCTTGTTTTCCTTTATTTTCTGTAACTATGTTCTTTACCTTTATTTTTATGCCCCACCTACGATAGTAGAGTGGCATTATGTTTTCTTGTCTGTGCGTCCGTTCGTCTAACCCGGTTAGTAAGGTTAAAGTTTTTGGTCAAGGTAGTTATTGATGAAGTTGAAGTCCGATCAACTTGAAACTTAGTAAACATACTGTGATGTTCCCTATGATATAATCTTTCTAAGTTTAATACCAAATTATGGTTTTTATACCAGTTTCATGGTCCACTGAACACAGAAAATGATAGTGCGAGTGGGACATCCGTGTACTGGGGACACATTCTTGTTTTGGGTAGTATTCCAGTTCCAATATTCAGTAAGCTTTCTCCTAGTGTGATGTATTCCTTAAAATTTCGCTGTTCATGTCATGTGTGTCTTCATGCTAAAATTTTGGTACCTTTAATAGAGGGGGTAAAATAAAGAAAAAGGTAAATATCATGGGTCAAGAAAATTTTTGATTTCAAAATGACCAGCCCCCCTCCCAGGTAAAAAAAATTATAAGTCCCTAAAGCTATTTTCTTCTTATTTGTGACTGCTTGAACATTTACTCCACCAGTTTATTGATTTCTACCGCTTACCGGTGCGGTTTTCTCGACCTTTGATTACCTTCCGGAGAAGCAGAGGACGATTTACGTGGATGTTACCATCGTCAATGCTTAGTTTGTCTCTCCTACAATAGATACAAACGTAACACGTAAGTGAACGTTTAGGTTACGATCATCTTTGTAAAACAGTATATAAAATCTTCCTCGTAACGTAAGTTTGATCGTAAATGTAAATCGTACGATTTTTTTATAACACGCTAGCCAAAAGTATAGAGTGTCACAGTCTTTTAACGTAAAAGAACCCTTCTAAAACTTCTTCAGTAAATAAGTCGGTGTGTTCCTGCTGCCTAGCAAACCTTCTGTCCTAGACCATCATCTTCCTTTTTTCACCAGACACTCTCAAGTTCTCGCTCTTCAGAGCATGCAAACGACACACTACCGATTTGTTAAATGTTTTTTTTGGTTTCGTCAAAAACTTCATGAAATATTTTCGATTGCGCGTTAATCACACGCGAATCAATAAAACAATCAATCGACAGAACTGTTTGTTTGGCTGGTAAGTGTCCGGGGAGGGGTATTTATATTGCAGTAATCAATGTAAATTAAAAATGTTGGTTTTTTTTTTTCTTTCTTTGTTGCAATGAGAGGATATGGCAAGTGTTCAACATTACATGTTTAATTCTGCTACTTTATTGTATCCTATCACATCTCAGAAAGTTTCTATTAGAAAAATGTTCCAATCGGGTAATGAAATAGTGTTATTTCATAGTCATATGTACAGATGTAACCTCAAATAAAAATAAAATTATGCATATAAAAATTAAGGGTTTTTTTTTATATCTAAAGTGCTATTTTTTATTATTAAACTTATGTACATGTATATACTTTTTTTTCTCAAGAAAATTCTTTAACTTGTCCAAATTTAGGAGAAATTAACTTCTTTGTATTGTTGCCTTCCAAGACAATTATTTGCCGAAATCTTTGTTGTATGCAGAGACCTCAGCTTGTCCTTTTTCGTAAAAATCGGGTGATCGAAATACGCATCGCTGAACGTCGTCGAAATAAACAGTTCTTTTTGAACATATTATACACGTGCTTACCTCAATATCCGTGCTTCTGTTGATTGGATAATAAGGTGACTTTGGCTTCAAAACACGACAATTAATAAGCTGCCATATTTTCACATCAAAACAGTCTAAGTGAAATATTTAGTTGATGATTGTACAGTATAGATGCGTAAAAAATCATAACATCGCGTACAGAAGACGAGTTTATGATATATACATACATTGGTTCAAGAATTGGTTTAACTTATTTGTCTCCAGTCACTCGTTTCATATGACTTAATATATAAGTCAGTTCAAATTTCGGGAACGTTTATTTGCGTTGCGCCGATAAAACGATTGACACAATGGATTGATTCACTTTCTGGACTTGAGAAAAATTTAGAAATTTAGAACTACAGAACTTAAATCTAGAGTTATAGTTCTTACATCACTAGAATTGGCATCTATTCTACTAAAGGAAGAGACACTTTTCATTAAGCCCCAACTTCGGAAATATTTGTGTGATGGCGTATAAACGTAGTGTTTTGTACTTCGATCCTAAATTGTGCATTTAATTTATGTCTTGAACGTAAAAGACACCCTTATAAATTTCGAAGAATAGTAGGCTAATGTCGCTACAAGCTAGTACTCGCAGCCGCAAAGTGGAAAGGGATTAATATAAGTTGCAATAAATTGTTTCCCAATCCACAATAAAAAATATGTTTAAATTATAAACTAAATTTGTCTTTGAAACAATCTTTTCTTCCACAGAAAATGACCATTTTTGAGAAAATACTCAAATTCAGAGACCGTTATCGATAAATAAATAAGCTTTATATAGAGTAGACAAAGTAAAAAAAAAACATAAGCTCTAATGAGCTTTTTTGAAGGACATTTTTAACAATAAAACACATAATACACAAGTCATGTAATAGATTACACAGCACATAGCACTAAAAGCATGGTGGTTATAATCAGAATTTAAGCATGGCAAGCTAGGTTACATGTATTAAAGCTAAAAGTATATTAGGTATGTAAGCTTAAGGCATATTAGGTATTAAAGCTAAAAGCATATAAATAAGGCATGATTAAAATCTGGTAAAACGCATAGCATTAATTATGGGGGGGAAAAGGTATGATCTAAATGGAAAAATTGTTAGCATAATATATTCATTAATATTCTGCACAAACTGCAATTTCATGATAAATTATAGATACTATTAGCATAAAATATTAAAAAAAATGATAAATAAATAGCTGTAAATATGACAAAAATAACAATAAAAACATGAACACAACCATGATAAAAAGATAAGGAGTAGAAAGTCTCGGATTTTTCTCCTAGTTTAAACAGTATTTTGTAAGAAATGAAAAGATAAAACATTACAATGTTGCATGAAGTTCAAATATGAGATTCGGAAACAAGTTGATATGACATTCTCACAGTTACTGAATATTTGCACTAATAGAATTTTAAGTGATTGTCAAATTTTGACTGGCAATACACTCATCTTGGCGATCACCAATTTAAGTAGTAAAATATTCATTCGAAAACAGGTTATCTATCTCAAACTCATTTACAGTGTTTATTCCATTCAAAAATTTTAGGCTGGTTCTAGTAATTTAAAATGGTATGATAGGGAACGTTAGGAAGTTTCTACATAGCTCTTGTAACTATTAGTTAATGTTAATGTTGAATAAAATCATTAATGGCTTGCTCCATTTCTAAGGTGGACACTTGATGTCCCAGGAAATTGCAAAAGAGTTTACAGGTTTACGTTCTGCATTTCACAGCCATGATTTGTGACTCGGCAATGCAATTAAAATTTATTTTAGTTTTTATTTTAATAATAATCTTTATCAATCTTTATTTGTCATATAAGTAACATTATACTTGTGACATAAACAAAAGTAACAAGTTAACCACAATAAAATAACTGAGTTGAACACACACATATCTATATTTATACAAGTAAAACGAACTAAGAGTCCCCTGTCCTCAGCTCTAAAGACTGTTTTATAAAGGAACCTGTTTTTTTTCTCACTTGGTTCATATTAGAAGGATTTAGTAGGACTACTAGTTTTTTCAGTATCAGATAGATTTGGAAACATAGGATTATCTATTGCCATGTCATTAAAAAGTTTTATACGTAAAACATTATTAATTTGACCGAAGAGGATTTTCATCTTCTAAGGTTTTACAAGTTGGACATGTTCTATTGTCTCGAGGTATTTTTAGATATCTGTCCTTCTCAATGAGCAATTATGGTCACTAATTCCAATTTTTGTAAATAAACGTCTAGTTTCAAAATTTGGATATCTTAGATAAAATTCTTGGTCTTGTTTGACTTTAATATTTTTGTAAAGAAAAAGTTTGTTATTTTCGTCCAAACTGTTTTGTTTTTTTCAGTAATTCTGAATAAAAGTTGCTTGTAATATTCTTAATCCAAGTCTTTAGTTTGTTAACGTGTTCCATATTTTGACAGGACATTATTTTGTATAAAAATATTCATTCCTTGTGTTGAATCTTTGATAGAAGTGGACCAAGTATAAATTCCTTGTGAATCAAGGTGTTTACTTAATGTATTATAATAACTTTCTTTTAGTAATGGGTTTATGTTTTAAGTATTTAATCTAGCCCAATAAAGAACTGCTTGTGTTTTTATATATTTTTCTATTGGTTGTCTACCAAGTTAAATTAGCAGATGTTTTTTAGTACCTAGAATATATTTACAGAAGTTAACATGAACCTTTTCAAAGGGAGTCTTATCAAAACATTGGAAATTATCTAAATCTTTGTTTTGGGTTTTTAATCTGCCTTTTGCTCTATAATAAGATTGATATGTATCCATGTATGATATTTTAGCATTATATGTTAAAATTGGTTTAATAAGAGAATCAAAATAATAAAAATAATAATGAAGCCTAAATCTACTGATTTAATTGTGAAGAACTCGGATAAACAGCAGGCTTTACTCAATTTTGTCATAACGATTTAAAGAGTCATCACCGTAAACAGACGTAAATGAATGTACGAAATATCAGTGCATTGAAAAACACAATTAAAATAACAAATACTTTTGTTTGTAAAATACCACAACATGAAAATATGAAACAGATCAAATAAGAATACTAACTTGCTAATGTAAAACCAAACAGTTTGCAAAAAAAAAACCACCCCTGGCTTTAAATATTCATGATAAATCATGAACAAGTATTGAAGAGGAGGTTAAGGAAAACGGCCCTGGAAATATGTACCTCTCAATCGGTATTGTTGGAAAATACCACTTAAAAGCATGATACATAGACAATAACTGTTTTATATTGTCTTTAAATATCAGCTGTATTTGTACGAGGTTAGGAAACAAGGTGTATGCGAGCTACATTGTACATACTACACCTGTTCCGAGCCGAGTACAAATACAGCTGATATTTAAAGACACTTAACAGTTATTGTCTTTATCCTGCAATTAATTCTGTATATTATTTGTGTTTTGAAAGACACAAAAACACATGTTTTGCATTTATTTTCGATTTGAAATCCCTTGAGGCCCGTGTAGTAATACGATACAGTAATCACACATTCAGCTGAAGATGGGTTCGCAAAAAAAGAATCTCGAATGGTCAACAATAATACATCACTCATGGTGAATAATTATCTATTTTAACATAATAACTAATTTCAACAGTAAAAACAAATGACAAATTATTGTCCAATTTGAAACAGGAGTGGACGAGTTGTCCTACGCTTCAGACTCGACATTCACTAAACATGCATGCTGAAATTGACATGGTTGTTTTTGTTACACAATCATACACATTCAAGTTTTGAAATCGATAGTTGTCATCGTATAGTTGTACATGTGTGTATGTTATCAGAACATTAGTGTGATTCTTATTGCTCTAAAGAAATGTTTGAAAACAAACAGAACGCATAAAAGTATTTGTTAAGTCGCAATTAATACGTCATTGGAATGCGACTGCAGTACACATTCTAAGGTAACGCAGGTCCATACAATACTCAGTCCGGCAGTGGTCGGAGCTTTAACGCGATATCTGTATAGTATACAGATACAGCATAGCGATATCTGTATAGTATACAGATACAACATAGCCATATCTGTATAGTAGAACACCCAATTGCATGATAAATTTGTATAATAAATATGTATGTGTTAACGCTTTTAATATCAGGAGGGAGTATGGAAAATTGACTTGCAGCAAGCATGTTATAGGGTCTTTATATAGAACAACCCACGTACACGGATGCCTCATCCGCATTATCATTTTCTATATTCAGTGGACAGTGAAAATGGGATAAAATCTCTAATTTGGCATTAAAATTAGAAAGATCATATCATAGACATTATAGGGAACATGTTTACTAAGTTGCAAGTTGATTGGGCTTCAACTTCATCAAAAACTACCTCGACCAAAAATATTTAACCTGAAGTTGGACGAACGAACGGACGGACGAACGAACGGATGCACAGACCAGAAAACATAATGCCCATAAATGGGATATAAAAATAGAACCAAACAAAAAGCGAGAATTTACATTTAGACATTAGAAATAATACAAGACAGTTATATTGATGAATTTTTAAGAAAAGTTCTACTTAAGGATATGATACAGCAACAGCTCTACGTTCCACTATAGTTTGTTAACGACTTGTTTGCATTTAAACTAATTATGTACATTTTGTACTTATAAAATAAGGAAAACATATTAAGGAGGAAATTATCTCATTGAATCGCTAAAACTTCTTATTCAAATTTCACAAATGAGACTAACGGGTATGACATAATTATTTTCTTTAAATACGTCATAATATCATTAAAAAAGGAAAGGATAAAATGAATATGATTAAAGAACTTAGTTTTGAAAAGATTGAAGGTGAGATACATGTATATGTAGTTCCCGGTTAAACATGCCATGCCCGTATTTGTTCCTCATTGTTGACTTCCTTGGCAATAAAAATGAAACACGTGCTCAACTGTTTAGGAAGAGGCAAGTGCAAATGGCAATTAAAGTTAATCATTTATTTCCTGTTATTCGAGTTTTGTGTCAGTGTGCCTTACGAATGACCCCTCATTCTGTAGCTATTACAACTTCTGATATGTGAATGACATAATATTATATATAGACATTTCCGCGTTCTCAGTCAAAAGATTAAAGTTTATGTCTATATTTGTGTGCTTCTTCAATAAACGTCAGTTCTAAAAGATAGTATTTAATGTTATGGGGGAATCTACGCTGATGATAAATTTTCAAAAGTTTTTATCATATTTTTTGGGGAAAAGATTATTGAAGTTGTGCTGTTCATTCCATTTGAGAGAATTATTGATATGGATATATATTTTTTTAGATATAGAAATCTTTTAATAACCGAGTATCTGTTGTTGACCATACTTGTCCGTGACATCTTAAAATTTGTTATCTGCAATTGAAGCCTTAAAATAAAATGAATAAAATAAGATATCCGGAGTAAAGTAAAATTGAGAATGGAAATAGAAATAGATCATCCCGACCAAAAAGCAGAAAACAGCCCAAGGTCACCAATGTGTCTCTAACGCAGTGGGAAAATCATGCACCCGGAGGCGAGCCTCAGCCGGGCTCTTAACAATAATGAATAATAATCCATGCAAATGGACGCCACACAAATATTACGAAGCTTACGAGTGTAGATAGAATAAAATAATTGAAGGCGGCCGTATAGTGACATGAAGTTGTTATTTATGTGTCATTTTGTCTCATTACATCGGCAATCATTCCACATATTTTTGATAAATCACATGTTAGCTGAACATTTGCTAAGTTATCATGATACATGTTTTAGAAAAGGAATAGGTTTTTTTTAAAGTAAAACCAGTATGTTATGACGTCTCTATATATTTTCATGGATAATCGTCCGTTCGTATTACATGTATCTAATTCAAAAGCATTTCGATTTTATTGTCACTTGACGATTAACTATTAATCTTTTTTGAGGAACAAAAAGGGAAACAAAAAGAATGGTTAGAAGTAAATTTTAAAACATACAAATGATTACACAAAACTGATGTTCATAATTGTTTCTTTACAGCATTATTGACAACAACAAAAATACCATTTTTCTAAAAAAATGTGTCCGTTAACATCATTGATACATGCAGGTAAAATATTAATTAAATTCCTTGTTTTGTCATATATTTGTTGGTTGAAATAGAAAAAAAACACACAAGACTATTAGCATGATTAGTCAGCGGCGTTTTACGAATAAAATAAAAAGACTCAAAAGGCCCCGCTGGAGCTTTGCAATTTTCAAGTTAAAAAGGGGCATAACTAGAGTTTATGACAGTAAATGACTTTTTTTTCAAATTGGAAATCTTGTATTTCTTAGAATAGTGTATTCGATGCATAAACATTTGAATGAGGAAAACTTAATTTAAAGTTGCGGAAACGAAAATGTGTTGGACGGCAGGACGGACGAACGGAAGAAAAGACAAGAGGATAGTCAAGGGCAACACTTAATACCCTCTTCGCTTGTAATTATTTATTTCCTTAGTTCTTCTATGCCTTCTATATTTGCTAGTCTTATAACCACAACGAAATAAACAAATATTTTTATAATTTCACGAAAACTAAAACTGTCATTTTTATGTAAATTGAAAAGACTGAATCGGATTTTTTTCTCTTTGAAATTGGAGGTAAAATACAAAAATTTGGTGTGAATGAGGTATTTCTTCTTCAGAAGTATGTATTTTACATAAATAAAGTAACAATATAAAAAAAAGAAGATATTGTATGATTGGCTATGTGACAGTTATCCATGTATAAGTACTGAAGAAAAATCTTAGGAATTTTGGATCTCAATGCTCTTCAACTTTGTACTTTATTTGGCTTTTTTTTTTTTTTTACTTTTTTGGATTCGAGCGTCACTGATGAGTCTTTTGTAGACGAAACGCGCGTCGGCGTATATACAAAATTTAGTCCTGGTGTCTATGATGAGTTTATTTACCACTCAGAATATGAATGAAAAGAGAAAGGGAGTCTTAATATGTTACAGGGAATTTGTAAAATCAAGGATTTTGTCAAATAACTGGACTTATTAGTGATTTAACTGTTTCAGTGGTTTTGTAAAATCCCTTAAATTGTATGTACGTTCTTTTGCAATGACCGTTCCTGTATCACACAGAAAGCAAGTTATTTTTGACGGAAACTCTTCTGTTATGACAGATTTTCCACATAAAGCATGTACAATTTTATTACAAGTATAACAAGAAGTTCTTTTAATTTAGTTGCTTCACATACAACACACATGTCAGTTTTTGGTTCAGTAGGTTGTGCCTCAGAAATCTCCATTTGTTAATCATCAGATGGACATGTGTTTTCGTCATCAAAAATTATTCAATCAATTTCAGCCATTAGTTCATCAGGGATTGATGGTGATGTTAGCCCAACTCTTGCATCTACCCCAAACAAAGCTTTGAACTGAGCTCTAGTTATGCCTGCATGGCGACTTCTATTATTCTCAAATTATACAAATTTAACACCGACAGGTCAGTCTTTACAATGGTTGTCTCGCATCCATGTGATAACCAAATTCTTGACATCAGCATTTACTCGCTCGACGCTACCTCGACTCCGGCCATAAATTGTTAAATTCACTTATAAAGTTTGCAGTTTATTCGGCACCATCATTACTTTGAAGGATGTTTGGAGCATAAAAAAAGAAGGAAGATATCAAGTATTTGCATTGCTTCTTCATATGCATGCTTTAATGTAAATGGGCGTAAAATTACAAAATTTGTTAAATCTTCTTAAACATATATAGTCATTGTATTTGAATGATTCTCTATCAAATCAACCTGTCCTCGGGAATTGAACTCTTTGCTTATTATAGGCTTAACGACTATGCCTTTACTAGCAGTTTTTTTAGTTGGCATTCCTCGCAAAGTTTCCTTTTGTCTCCTTTATCGTTTTGTCCCTACCTCCATGACCTATTGATATGTGAATTTTCTGCCTACTTTTGCTTGGTAGGAACCTACAAATGTATTCATAGAAATGCAAGTACAAAATAAAGTATTCGTACCTATACTATCTGTTGTCTTTTATTATTATTATTTTGTGAATACAAACGTTATTTCTTAGGCAGCAAATTAATAATACAACACTTATTTGCAGATGGGTTTAGAGGTGGATAACGGGCACAAGAGCTTTTTATGGAATTGTTTTCATTTTGTTTACCCTTTTATTTATATACTTAATTTGTTATACATAGAGAAAGTTTCTATGTCGATCATTATGGTTTATTATCCTTTATGTGTTTTATAAGTTTCTATGTCGATCATTATGGTTTATTATCCTTTATGTGTTTTATATAAACATTGAAGACACATGAAATCGGTGGCCATCGGCTGTTATCTGCGCTTTGATTGGGTTGTTGTCTCTTTGACATATTCCTTATTTTCATTCTCAATTTTATTTCATTCATTGCGGCATTGTCGGATATTTTCGCTCTAGGTTACATAACAATTCTCAGAAAAAGATCCTATCACAAGTCAGTTGTATGGCATGTCTATGATGTATAAGTACACAGTTTGAGATGATGGAGCCCAATTATTGTCACATTTACCAATTTTGTTTGTTTGGAATGATGAGCAACTGTCATACAAGAGGGAGGTTTCGCTGAGTATTAAACCCAGTTTTACTATCCATTTGAGTACGAATATACCTGTACCAAGTAAGGAATGTGTAAGATGTGTTCTGCTTGGTTCCCATTAAGGACAGCAGAAACTCAACAATTTGAATTTGTGTCCTAAAACAACCAACAAACACGGACCAAGGTCTTGGTGTCCTAAGAAACAATTTTGCATTCAGGTAAAATACGTTGTATGTACGTGAAAATAATAATGTCAATAGTTTCATTATCAAATAAAGGCAACAGTAGTATACCGCTGTTCAAAAGTCATAAATCGATTGAGAGAAATCAAATCCGAGTTACAAATAAAACCTTGTGAAACCCATAAACGAGATTATCATGAGGAATTGAATTTTACACATTTGAGTCATCAAACTTGACCTGACTAAAAATAAATCATTTCCTTACGCAAGCTAAATGAAATATACTACTAGTAGTTGGTTTGATACACTTTGAAATTTGAAGTGTATATTTGGTCTCAAAATTACGTTGACAAAAGGACATTTACCACAACTTTCTGATTATCGTTCGTACAATCGAACAATGAGTTGTCTAGGGAAACTCAACTGATTAATCATGCAGATGTAAGTATCATTCTGATAAAGAATCGGATATACGAAGATACAATTTATCACACATCTGTTTAAACTGGGGGGGGGATAATACTTCAGACAATTCCTATTAGTCAAATGTCGCAAATTCTAACTGATCGATGGTCGGACACTCCGCTTTCTCCACTTATTAAAACTGGACACCACGATATAGCCAGTACTGCCTACAGTGGCGATCAGGATCAACAATCAATCAAGCAATCTTATGGTTATCTTTGAAAGAGGGGCAAAAGATATCAGAGGAACAGTCAAACCCAAAGATCGAGAATAAACTAACAACGCCAGGCTAAAATAAAAAGACAAAATAACAAATCACAGTACACAAGACAAAACAAATAAAACTAAAGACTAAGCACCACGTTCAAAGTTCATTTGGTACTTTATCACTACATTGAGCTTAGTATTGGTTCCACTCGCTCTCCGATACCAATACTGTAACAAAGAAGTCAAATGAGGTACGCTATGGGATTCTTTTTCAGTCGGAATATCCTGACTCTATTAAAATATACAAATATGTTACCATTCCGTGCTTTCACAAAAATAAAAAATAAATTCTGTTGTGGTGTTTTTGTGTGCTGCCCTGGGTTGTTTAACGTGTTCGTTTTTATCCTGTGGTTAGTCAGCACTTCGGTGTTGACTTGCATATCAATTAAATGGGGGTTTTTTTTGTGGGTTTTTTTTTTTATAAATTTACTGTTTGCAAAAGTATTAATTATTCCAAACAGTAATGCGGCGCTCACACAGTGCCGATTATGGCTCCCGTTTAAGATCAGACAGCGATAAGACACGAAAAGGTCGGATTACTATTTTCAATGAACTGGAATGTCCTATCATTGTCTGAACGCAGTCATTTACATTCGTAACAGATTCCTACGGATCGGGAATGGTCAAGAGAGGTCAGCTAAGCACTCTGACAGTAAGGTGCGTCTCGTAACATTCGGGGAGACTCAGCTGAATTTGTCCAGTCGGGTTACAATCGTGACTATGTCGTGACAGATTCTGCAATATCAGATCAAAACCAATTGACTCCTGATTGCAACCAGATGTTTCCGAATTCCACCCCATATTTCGAAACCGTTCCGTTATTTATTCGAAATTCGAAATTATAGCCACGTAAGAGTCTCGACAATTAAAGAACACAATACGACTGAGTCCAGACTATAACGTATGAAATGCAGTATACTGTGATAGGTTTGCGTGCCGAAATTACCTGAACATCCCGAATATGGCGACAGGTTCCTAACGAATATCTTCACTGTCTTATCTCTGTCGAATCACATTTGGTATAATCGAGACGATGTCGGGACACCGTCACGAGTTGGTTGACGGTTATGGAATAAATGTTTCACAGATGATATCGGATATGTTCCTTATGTCGTAACTACAATATCCTTCCTTTTTCACGATTGTGACCTACCGAATTAGACTTTTTATCGGATTGGTAATAACACAAGCAACACACACGACGGGTGCCACATGTGGAGCAAGATCTGCTTAACCTTCAAGAGCACCTGAGATCCCCCCCCCCCCCCGGTTTAAGGTGGGGTTCGTGTTGCTTAGCCTTTAGTTTTCTTTGTTGTTTCGTCTTATGTACTACTGTTTGTCTGGTTGCATTTTTATTTTCAATGTATGAGTTTGCCTGTCCCTTTGGTATGTTTCTTCCTCTTCTGTCGTGTTTTACCATGTGAGAGATACCAATCGGATTGAGAACCGTTTATTCGGCACAAATTCGGCTGAAACTGCTGAATTTGGACGCTTCCTTAACATTATATGATTGTTGTCGTGATTAGGTAAATGTTTTTACAAATTTTAATTAAAGTTTTAACTTCCAGTCATAGGATCTTGATCAGATTATTGACACATTTTGTTAGGGAATGGTCCTGTCAAGGACGGCAGTAAAAATCGTGAGTGTGTGACCCAAGCTTAAGGATTTTTTATCCCATGCATATAGATAACCTTAGCCGTATATGGCACAATTTTTGGAATTTTGTTGTCATCAATGCTTTTTAACTTTCTACTTGTTTGGCTTTCTAACATTGTTTTGTATTTTAAGGTCACTGATGAATTATGTAGATTAAACACGCGTCTGGTGTATTAAATTATAAGCCTGTCGAAATATATCATTGTATAGTTTATTTGTGTATTTTTCTGTCCTGAATGTTCGTGCATTTATTTGAACTGTGGTCCTGTCATGTAATATTGTCCTTTTAGTGTTATATTTAACATTGCCATTAAAGCGCAAGGTTTGGCTAGCCAAAAAACAGGTTCAACCCACCATTTTTTTCTTAAAATGCCTTGTAACAAGTCATGGAAATGTTATCCTATAGTTCGTTTCTGTATCTGTTACATTGTCGTTTTTTTTTTGTTGCACTTTAGTGTTTCTGTTGTTTCCTTGTTTTCCTCTTATAGTTGATGTGTTTCCAACGGTTTTAGTATGTAATCCAGATTTGTTTTTCCTCAATCGATGTATGACTTTCGAACAGCGGTATGCTACTGATTAAAGCGTCTTTTCCATGCATGTATACAAGTACAAATTTTGACAGGAGATAAGGTAGAATCGATCATTAAGTTAGTACAAAAAGGTAGCAATCGAAAATAATAGGGTATTAGGGTAAAAATGCATATCAAGAAATATTTCTTATTAAATTGAACCCATCTTTTTTCCATTCGTAATCTATAGTTTAAATTACATATAACCTTAAGTGGACACATGATAACACCTTATTTTTGTTTCTTTACTTAAGTTTCGAAAGACTTTATTTCAACAATATCGTTTTTTAGCATTTAAATTACAAATTCAGCCATATGCAAATTAATAAAGTGATATGTTCAGTGTCCGATTAAATATTTCTCGTTAAATAGTCTTTGTTTATTCATTCATGTTTCAAATCAAAATGTTTGTATTTGAGATCATATTAAATTTGAACTGTGAAGAAAGTCAATCAACGGACATTTTTATGGTCATGTTCAGCATAAACACATGACCATAACTTTTTGGTTTATTAATCTCAAATCAATATAGTAATGGTATACTTTAATTTTGTATTTTGTTATGTACATTCAATATATTAATTATTAGCAAGTTATTGAGAGTAGAGCATCAATAAATATATATGTATAACAATTTTATGATATATACATATACATCTTTTTTTAAAGATTAAGCTCGTATAAATTTTCTATCTTCATATCGAAGATGCAGCCTGGGAGGTTTTAATTGAATGTTTACGTTTAGCATGCTTTAACTACTGACACAACAATACAATAGTTATAATCAAATTTTCCTATATATATGAAATAAAATTTACATAAATCATGTATCGTAAGCTTTAAAACTTAATAAAAACTAGAGGCTCTAAAGAGCCTGTGTCGCTCACCTTGGTCTTTATGAATATTAAACAAAGGAAGAGGATGGATTCATGACAAAATTGTGTTTTGGTGATGGTGATGTGTTTGTACATCTTACTTTACTGATCATTCTTGCTGCTGAAAATTATCTCTATCTATAATGAACTTGGCCCAATAGTTTCAGTGAAAAATGTTAGAAAAAATTTACAAATTTTATGAAAATTGTTAAAAATTGACTATAAAGGACAATAACTCCATAGGGGGTCAATTGACCATTTCAGTCACGTTGACTTGTTTGTAAATCTTACTTTGCTGAACATTATTGCTGTTTACAGTTTATCTCTATCTATAATAGTATTCAAGATAATAACCAAATACAGCAAAATTTCCTTAAAACTAACAATTCAGGATCAGCAACCCAACAACGGGTTGTCTGATTCATCCGAAAATTTCAGAGCAGATAAATCTTGACCTGATAAACACCTTTACTCCAGATTTTTTTTTTTTCATTTTGGTTGGATGGCCGGGTCACCGCACACATTTTTGAAACTACATACCCCAAAGATGGTTGTGGCCAAGTTTGGATTGATTTGGCCAAGCAGTTTCAGAGGAGAAGATTTTTGTAAAAAAATTACTAAGATTTACGAAAAAATGGTTAAAAATTGACTATAAAGGGCAATAACTCCTAAACGGGTCAACTGACCATTGTGGTCATTTTGACTTATTTGTAAATCTTATTTTGCTGAACATTATTGCTGTGTACAGTTTATCTCTATCTATAATAATATTCAAGATAATAACCAAAAACAGCAAAATTTCATTAAAATTACTAATTCTGGGGCGGCATCCCTAAACTGGGTTGTCAGATTCATCAGAAAATTTCAGGGCAGGTAGATCTTGACCTGATAAACAATTTTACCCCTGTCAGATTTACTATAAATGCTTTGGTTTTTGAGTTATAAGCCAAAAACTGCATTTTACCCCAGATTCTATTTTTAGCCATGGTAGCCATATTGATTGGATGGCCGGGTCACCGGACACATTTTTGAAACTACATACCCCAAAGATGGTTGTGGCCAAGTTTGGATTGATTTGGCCAAGTAGTTTCAGAGGAGAAGATTTTTGTAAAAGATAACTAAGATTTACGAAAAATGGTTAAAAATTGACTATAAAGGGCAATAACTCCTAAAGGGGTCAACTGACCATTTCGGTCATGTTGACTTATTTGTAAATCTTACTTTGCTGAACATTATTGCTGTTTACAGTTTATCTCTATCTATAATAATATTCAAGATAATAACCAAAAACAGCAAAATTTCCTTAAAATTACTAATTCAGGGGCAGCAACCCAACAACAGGATATCCGATTTATCTGAAAATTTCAGGGCAGATAGATTTTGACCTGTTTAACAATTTAACCCCTTGTCAGATTTGCTCTAAATGCTTTGATTTTTGAGTTATAAGCCAAAAACTGCATTTTACCCCTATGTTCTATTTTTAGCCATGGTGGCCATCTCGGATGGTTGGCCGGGTCACCGAACACATTTTTTAAACTAGATACCCCAATGATGGTTATGGCCAAGTTTGGTGTAATTTGGCCCAGTAGTTTCAGAGGAGAAGATTTTTGTAAAAGTTAACGACGCCAGACGACGACGGACGACAGACGACGGACGCCAAGTGATGGGAAAAGCTCACTTGGCCCTATGGGCCAGGTGAGCTAAAAAGGGGGAAAAGAAATACAAACACAATTGAAGAGCATAATTCTATTTATTTGTTATGCATTTGAACATTGACAAAACATGAACCTTTGCACATTTGGTTTTGTCGCGTTCCTACCCAAAGTTGACTTTTAAAATCCATCGCAACAATACAAGGCAATGCAATTCCAAAAATACTGAGTGATTTATAGAGTAAAATGTCAACTTGATCGTTTAAAAAATGCAGGGCGACATTATATTTGATGCGTCCACTCAGTTTTAGTTTGTATCCCGGTTTTTTTTTCTCAATCGATTTATGAATTTCGAACAACGGTATACTAGTATTGCCTTTATTAATGTTTAAATTGTTGAAGACAAACTACGGAACTGAGTTTGCGGTAATTGTGATTTCTGTTTTGGACACGATAAGACCGCTGGTTGTGGTGGCTTGTTTCGCAACAGTGTTTGTCACTTTGTATTATCCACATTCTTTTCTACTAATAAATATTATGAACTTGGAAAACTGAGGGTATTTCATAATCAGTACTGCTTTCTACTTTTTGGTCTGGTTATTGTCTCTTTGACATATTTCTCATTTCCATTCTCAATTTTATTCTATAAAATGCGTTTTTTCTTCTGTGTTCAACAATGCACAAAAACGCCAAGAATTGTACATGTTTTTCCCAAATTTAGCTTTTCCTTGTAATGACCGGTATGTACAGTTTTGATAGAGCATCAACTTCATTTTCTACAGGCCTGAATATAATATCCAACTCATCTTTTTTTGCCGGAAAAACAAGGTTAATACTAAAAATATATTGTTCAATAAAATGCAGTTTATCTGATGTTAAGCATGGATACAGTATAAATTTAACGAAGCGAACAGTTTAAAGATATTTTTATTTTAGCCCACTATACGAAAAAGAACAAATATGGGGCAATGGATCAAAGACATCACCAAATTACAAAATGCAACACACAAAAAGAAATCAAGAGCTCACTACATGAACTATGCAAGTTTTAAGGTAACCCCTTTTCTTATTCTTAACCTCATTGAAGGTTCATAGGTAAATATGTGTGCTTCATCTGTCTGGTTAAGGATACAGAATGGCATGTGAGTGCCCCGTGTGCAAGTCCATTAAAATGTGATCGATAATTTGTATACTAATGGGACCCAATCAGAGAAGTTAGAATTGTAAATGTAAAGAACATCATCATTATATCTGAATGTGAAGTTAAATGACCTGGTTTCTTTTATCTTTTTGTTTTTAGGAATTATTTAAAGGAACTCTGGTTCATATGGAAATAAGAAGAGGTCGACAAGGAGAGGCGCACTGTTCGTTCTCATAGGAGTTTAGTCAGTTTTAACAATAAAATTTTGATGAATTGAATTTTATTTACATGTCTAGTTCAAGTAGTTATTTAACCTTTACCTGACTATAGCTTGTGAATTTTTTTTTTCGCGGAAAAGTAGTATCTTCTTTTCTTGGTTTTATCTTCCTTCATATCTTTTCCAGGAAGATGACCCTGTGAATTTAGATGACTGATTATTTCAAAAGGAAATGGATCTCCGTTAACAATCTGCGTATCATTTATCATACTTCCGACCGAAACAGACATTAGTTACCGCTCGGATGGAGGCCCAATTGAAGAAAAGAAAAGCTACAGAAAATATATCGAGATACCATCAAAGATCTATTATACCATAAACATCTTGAGAAAAATGCAAGGAGAGCGAAAAAAAAATATACCCCTCCCATCCATAAATTTCAGTAGAGTTTCAAGACATTTTCAGTGAAATTGGAGTCATCACAAATAAGAAAGATGAGTTTGTTTTCGTTAATGATGTTGAAAGTGGCATTGTTACTCTTAATTATGAAGCCGACTTGATTTTTGTTTGTTTGCAGGCAGAAGATGTATTTGCTGATGGAACATTAAAATGCTGTCCGAAGTATTTCCAACCATTTTATACAATACATGGTTTCAGGAATGGAAATTATGTTCCACTGTTAAAATGCCTTTTGCCTTGTACATCAAGAGACAGCTATAAAAAAATGTGTTTTTTTAAAGAATTTTGTGAGAGGTCCTACCTTCAAATTAGTTTTGCAACAATGCATGTAGATTATGAGAAAAAAATGAATGTTGTCGTTTAAGAATTTTCCACAAATTATCACCTTGGCATGTGGTTTTCGTCTTGGTTAAACATGATGGCGTAAAATGAAAAAAATCTCGAGACTAGCGAAGAGTACCAAAAAAAATAAAAGTGATGGTAGCTAGTGGTTTCACCATTTTTTATGAACTTTTTTATTCCTCCGAGCATTGTTAGTATTTTGGGTCAATATAGTGAAGCTACAAGATTCCTACTGCAAACATTAAATGGCGAAGTGTCCATGTAGCAGCAGTAAGAAGTAAAACTGTTTCAGAAAAGGAAACTTTTGTCGTTCAAAAAGCTGTGAAATATACAGAACGACAACTAAGCTGAAGAAACGTTGGTGTTTAATTTTCTTAAAGAGTCTTAATAAATCTGACATATTTGTAAAAGAACATGTCAGACATGGGTTTAGAAAAAATGGAGATATTACACGGATATGTACAATAAAGTATAGTTGTGTAAGGCTATTTACAAATGAATCTTGTAGAATTATTTGATTAGAGAAATTGATCATATCCATGAAACTAATACTCAGAGACTATAAATACATACTTTGAGTGCAACATGTAAACAAAAGGCAAATTATATGTTATCTGAACGACCTTGTAAAATAACCAATACAGAGCATTGCACAAGAAGAACAATTTTGAAAATAAAGATTTGAAATATGTTCGTCGATCCATGTGCATAGAAAGAAGGAAACTGCATCTAGCTCAACCAAAAAATTAATCCTGATTTCACAGAATTCTGTCGGAGATTGGTGTTGTAACAAACTCAGATGATGACGTTTTTGGTGTAAAGATTCACAAAGCCTGATCCCCACCCCGGATAATAATAAAATATGTTTTACAACAAAAAAACAAAAAACAAAAAAAGAAACTTCATATTCTGAAAGTAACAAATTGTTACATTTAATAAAAACCTTCGTGGATGAAGAAAATCTTTCATTTTTTTGTTGTAAACAATTGTCTCTCCTCCTAAAATTAAAAGAAAGGAATTACAATGCCACCCAAAATTTAAAAAAAAAAGATATAATTCTAAAAGTGTATAATTATTTTGATGCAGAGTCAAAGCGAGGAGCTCCATTTCATTCCTAGAATAAAAAATCACAAAAAGAACTGCTCAATGTTTAAAGATAAGTGAAAGTGTTATAAACAGATTAATTAATAGGCCAGGAGAAAATCAAAATTCAAAAATTGCACCAAAATACCCTTGACCAGTTTGACAAAGACTTGATAAAGACTACTGTTCATAAGCAATTTAGAAAAAATGAATGTGTTACATTAAAAAACTGAAAAATATATTGAAGAAAGTATAATAGTTATCAAAGGTACCAGGATTATAGTTAAGTACGCCAGACGCGCGTTTCGTCTACATAAGACTCATCAGTGACGCTCTTATAGAAAGAACATGATCTTGTTTTATCGAAGTACAAGCTATGGAAAACCCTACATGGATTGGGATTCAAATATAAAAAAATCGATAAGAATAGGAAAGGTCTTGTCGAAAGGAAAGACATCATAAACCAGCGTATGCAATTTCAAAGAACAATTAAAAAAAACGTGAAAAGGGTACACACCTATTTATTTGGATGAGAAATGGGTGGACACCATCATACTACATCACATCAATGGACCAGTTCGGATGAATCGCAAAACAGAAAAAATCCTCTTGGTAAAGGGCAAAGATTTTTTGTGTTACATGCTGGTTGTGAAACGGTTTTTTTTTTAAGGATGCGATTTAGTGTTTAAGGGTATGAGCACAGATGGAAGAGATTACCACACCGAAATGAATGGTAAAGTATTTGAACAATGGGTTGAGAAACAGCTAGTTCCCGTTTTGCCACCAAAATGTATTATAGTAATGGACAATGCATTCTATCACAGTGTCCGTTTTGATGGTACAAATGCTCCAACATTTAACTCCCGAAAAGGCGATATGAAACACTTTTTAAATAAACATAGTCTCGAATTTGACAGCCAGTTTGCAAAACGAAAGTTATATGAAATAATAAAATCTAAGAAAATTGCCCCTGTATATAAGGTAGACGGTTTCCTAAAAAAAAAAAGAGGACATAATGTACTTACACTCCCCCCCTTACCATTGTGATTTGAACCCTTTAGAACTTATATCGGGAAATTTGAAATGATTTATTGGTAACGAAAATTCAACCTTTAAACTAAATAATGGTCAATCACCTCCACGAAACCTCTTTCTAAATTATTAACTTCTATTTTATCAGCAATCAAAGACGGGCTTCAAAGTTATTGTGAAACTGCCTATTCTAGAGGGGGCGTGAATCAGATGTGGATACTTAAAAATTCCAAAGATCTTTTAGAGTACATAAATTTAACTCTCTTTCATCTTGTATCAGTATTAAAACATTTGATTTTTCTACTCTGTACACTAGTATTCCACATTCCAAACTAAAAGACAAATTGAAAGAGTTGGTATTGCTTTGCTTCGTAAAAAAGAATGGCCAACGTAGATACAAGTATCTTGTCTTCGGGAGGGATAAATCCTACTTTGTAAAGGATCACTCTGATTCGAACAAAAAATTCTCTGAAACTGATATTATCAAGATGCTTGATTTCTTGATTGACAACATATTTGTTACGTTCGGAGGACGTGTTTTTCAACAGACTGTCGGCATTCCAATGGGAACAAACTGTGCCCCTCTACTTGCCGACTTGTTTCTTTATTATTATGAGGCTGATTTCATGCAGGAACTTCTTAGGAAGAAAGATAAGAAGTTAGCAATATCCTTTAACTCTACTTTTCGTTATATAGATGATGTTCTTTCACTAAATAATTCAAAATTTGGTGACTATGTGGAACGCATCTATCCAATCGAGCTAGAGATAAAGGATACTACAGATACAGTTAAGTCGGCCTCATATTTTGACTTACATCTAGAAATTGACAATGAGGGTCGGTTGAAAACAAAACTTTACGACAAAAGAGATGATTTCAGCTTTCCAATTGTGAACTTTCCATTTCTAAGTAGCAACATTCCAGCAGCACCTGCATACGGAATATATGTCTCCCAATTGATACGATATTCCCGTGCTTGCATTTCCTATCATGATTTTCTTGATAGAGGGTTGCTGCTCACAAGGAAGCTATTAAACCAAGAGTTCCAAATGGTGAAGTTGAAATCATTCCGTCGTAAATTTTACGGACGCCATCACCCGTTGGTTGACCGTTATGGAATAACCGTTTCACAAATGATATCGGATATGTTCCTTACGTCGTAACTACAATCCCCTTCCCTTTCATGAATGTGACCTACCGAATTAGACTATTTACCGGATTTGTTATCACATAAGCAACACGACGGGTGCCGCATGTTGAGCAGGATCTGCTTACCCTTCCGGAGCACCTAAGATCACCCCTAGTTTTTTGGTGTGGTTCGTGTTGTTTATTCTTTAGTTTTCTATGTTGTGTCGTGTGTGCTGTTGTTTGTTTGTCTTTTTCATTTTTAGCCATGGCGTTGTCAGTTTGTTTTAGATTTATGAGTTTGACTGTCCCTTTGGTATCTTTCGTCCCTCTTTTATCCAAAAAGGATTTGAACAAATTGATAGTACTAAGTGGTTAAAATCATGTGATCATGTTAAAAATATTTATTAGTGAACCGAGCTATTGGAAAAATGATGCAATCCAGGATGAAATTCCAAACAATTGCATACATATTCAATCTGAATCTGAGAGTGAAAAAGATTATTCTAGTGATGGAGATGAGACTAAAAGCACATGTATGTTGTTTTTGTTTTGATTGGATTGCTGTTACACTACTTATACTTACTCCATCAGGCATTCAACACTTCAAAAAATAAAATTAACATAGGATCTAATGGGAAACTTTTTTTATTTATAGACTCAAAATTATGAAATTAATAGTCAGAGTTCGTATATATCATATATCAACATATATATGTATGAGGGAAAAATATTATTTATTAAAAATGAATTTTTAAGATTATTTTTTTGGCAAATATATAGAAGTCAAATGGACAATATAAGCACTATGTTTTCAATGATTTAGACAATTCGTACTACGTGACAATAATCGAATTCAAAATTTAAAGCGCAACAAAAAATAAAAAAGATTGATTAGAAGTTACTGATAATGTAACTGATGAATTCATTGGAGTCGTGCCCATGGTCAATAAAATAGACTTTGTTCAATAAGTAGTTTTCGCCAAGGGAAACAACAAGCCATCATCTTTTATATGCTATATCAAATGGAAGACATTGAACAGATTTTGAAAGACAGAACCAGATCGTATACTCTGCGTTGATAGAACTTTCAATTTAAGGGCTTTTTTCGTTGCAAATTTTATGTATAAAACATTAAGTTATAAACAAACAAACTGGTGACCATCCCACGTTTGTTCTGCCGATGTAACTTCACCTGGATTGACCATTCTATAAATACCACACTTATCCTTAGCAAATCAAGATTCAGCTACCCGAAAACATTTCTAATAATAAGCAATAATGACTGATGTGGTTCAACTTAAGCCAGAGACAGGCATCTTTTGTCTGGATTAGGACAGCGTGAAATCTATTCTTGTTATATAACTGGTCAACTTCCAAAGAAGATCTATTAAATATTATTTCAATGTGCAGAATATTCAAGATGCAGAATGTAAATTTGGTGACTATGTGGAACGCATCTATCCAATCGAACTAGAGATAAAGGATACTACAGATACAGTTAAGTCGGCTTCATATCTTGACTTACATCTAGAAATTGACAATGGGGGTCGGTTGAAAACAAAACTTTACGACAAAAGAGATGATTTCAGCTTTCCAATTGTGAACTTTCCATTTCTAAGTAGCAACATTCCAGCAGCACCTGCATACGGGGTATATATCTCCCAATTGATACGATATTCCCGTGCTTGCATTTCCTATCATGATTTTCTTGATAGAGGTTTGCTGCTCACAAGGAAGCTATTAAACCAAGAGTTCCAAATGGTGAAGTTGAAATCATCCCTTCGTAAATTTTACGGACGCCATCACGAGTTGGTTGACCGTTATGGAATAACCGTTTCACAAATGATATCGGATATGTTCCTTACGTCGTAACTACAATCCCCTTCCCTTTCATGAATATGACCTACCGAATTAGACTATTTACCGGATTTGTAATCACTTAAGCAACACGACGGGTGCCACATGTGGAGCAGGATCTGCTTACCCTTCCGGAGCACCTGAGATCACCCCTAGTTTTTGGTGGGGTTCGTGTTGTTTATTCTTTAGTTTTCTATGTTGTGTCGTGTGTACTATTGTTTTTCTGTTTGTCTTTTTTATTTTTAGCCATGGCGTTGTCAGTTTGTTTTAGATTTATGAGTTTGACTGTCCCTTTGGTATCTTTCGTCCCTCTTTTATGTATATATTTCGTCTTTTCGGTCCTTAGAAACAGGAGAAATATCATGGCCTATCTGATTGTCAACGGTTTCGTTGTACACATATTTGTTTTCCGAAAAATATCCATTGATTTGTTTTCTTTGAATTATATCCCTTTAGGTAAAATCAGCTTATAAGTACGTAAAGTTTTATTTACATAAACTGATTTCATATTATTTTCACCTGAAATTCGCTGTAATGTAATTTTTTTTCACGTGATATTCACGCATGCTAGAAGTGAATACCGTAAACTTGTTTGTTAATTTGCTAACTTGTGCGATCGTGGAACCAAATTGTTGTTTGACAAACAGAGTGATGATATGGGCTTTTTTTCAAAATTAATGCATTTATATTACATATGAAATCTTTCGTGTATTTATTACTCATTTTTGATAAAATTGCAAATGAACAATATGCATAGCTCTTTCATGTATATAAGGAGTACATTTTATTTTTTTGTGTTTATTCAGGTAAGGTCTTGCAATATTTGTACGAAATTCGTGTCACTGTCCCACATTTGCTCTTTTTTTAGAGCATGCAACAGTCTTTGATATACGCCCTTTTTTGCAAAACACCATCATCGCAAATATCGAAAGTTTGTGTTTGATTGTTTGAAATAGGATCCAATTAGATAAAAAAAAATGAAGCACAACGTAAAATAGTCATATTAATCTCAAGATAACATATTTTTTTTGTATTTAAATTCTCACTCGCCATGCTCGTCCGAATTTAAAACATTTCTTTACTAAAATCCTTGGTATTGTAACGTGTTCGCAAACCGGTGAGAACCTTTCTAACCAACAAACCAGACCAACCATCAGACACCAACAACGAACCAAAAGAATTTAACAGAAAATATTAACGCTCAAAATAATTACTACTACTGCTATTACCAATGGTTTTTTTTCAACTGATCGGGCGGAGCTTACATTTTAAATTGCATAATTTGCACATGATTGGCGTTATTATTATCCTTGATTTCTAATCACTTATCAGTGTCAACACACAAATTTACAATGACCATAATTAGACATTTCATTGATGAGTTTATCCTAAAACACATATTAGTAGATGGACTGGCCAATGATGAGCGAACCGTTTTAACTCCGTCCTGTCAAGTGTAATAAATCAAGTAATACTGCATATCACATAAACATTTGACCCATCAAATAGTCAAGTATAGTTTCTTGGTTGGCGCAAAGTCTCTTTTTTTATGTGTGTTTGTGTGTAAAACGGATTATATTATTACATGTTTTGCAATAAAATATCACATATGATTTACGTTGATGTTCTGAATGTAAACACAAAATCGCTTCAAGTGTATAACTACTTTTATTCACCAGGTATAATATTAATAACAACTGAATCACGAATTAAAAGATATAAATCTCTTAAAGCAGCAATCAACAATTAACAATATTCCGTATAGATTAGACGAACCAATACTACTTTAAAACAGATACACCCAAAAAGCAACATTCGAGAAACACAGATTCTCTGATCTTTTATCGGCAACTCTTCATATAAATACATGTAAAATACAACACAAACAAATAAATCACAATTTTCGTAACCCTCTTTTTATATTATAAAAATATATTACCAGCAACCCAATTATTTGAAACAAACAGATACTTGCCGACTTTACACACCTTTCTCCTATTCAAAGTTAATGTTCATTATAAAACTTTATTCTCAAAACTTATTTTTAAGAAAACAAGAAAACTATTAAATTTCTGCTTCCGTTGGAAACTGGAACAATTAGATGAACTGCACAAATAATCATATTGCATATATATTGCAATATTCAGGAATATAAAACTGCTGCTCTAGAAAAAGTTTACGTAAAAATTAATCAGACACGTAAATTAAGGGGAAACGATACAGTTTTGATCCCGTATTTACAGTTTGATGAAAATTTTCATCTAGAATAATTTTTGCCTGATTAAATCAAATATGTAATAAAAAATATACCTTCATGTACTACTTTTTGAGTTAAATGATATGGACATTTTTGTAAATTTGCTCACAATTCGAATTTGAAGCCGTATTTTCCCTTTCTAAACAAAAAAAACTTTTTTGTTTTAAAAGATAAACACAACATTTTGTTTGTTAAATTTGTAATTTCTGTATTTTATAAGTATCCTGAAAAATTATGCATTTTTTATTCAGAAATAACTCATATTTATAGAATGGTCATGAATTGAGAAGAAAACGTCATTTTTTGCTGTAAGTTTATCAAATTTAAAAAATTGTACTATTTACAGTTTTATAGAATTTGGTCCACATAATCTCCCTGCAAAATGAAACAAAATGTCGTTTTTGAATAATAGGGGTCCATGCATCAGTTTGAATGATGAAAATCAGTCGAAAAATACATCTACTCCCGATATGTCACAGTTTGACGTCGCGAAAATAACATTTTACGTTAGCAACGTCATTACCTCCCCTGTAACTGTATCGTATGCCCTTCAACTGCTAACCGGCGGTAGGGACAAGCTGGAACTGACGTAAAAAATACTATAAATCTTACGCTAATGTTTTTATTTCGCGTGCATGAAATTTTAAATATTGTTGAAATGAATGACCAAAAAAAGAAACTTCCGTATCAAGCAAATATCTTTGCTCTTGACGTCTAAGAAAATTACGTCATAACAGCCCTATTACTGTAAGAAGGTGCGCAACATCGGTGCAAAAATAGATCATAAGGAGTACTAACTTCGATCTAAATAAAACTTTCTTCTACATAAACTTTACAAAAACACATTAACATTTATCCCCATTTGGAAAAACATACAAACATATAACTACAACATGTTCAATACAGTCTAAAAGTTATTCGATTTCTATTGACATTACAGTCATGATTCTACTTCGTCAAAATTATCTCCCCATTACGCCAGTTCATTTTCACAATGGTAGAAATGGAAGCCATTGTAGGGATGACGCGCTACCAATTTTGATCTTGGAAACCTATAAATTTATCCACATTGCACCATTACGATCCTTATATGTCAGTTGTATTTTAAAAGACAAATGTATCAACAAGCTAATGAGCATCAGTTAATGATCTTGTCTGCATTGATTCAACTTAAAACTATTGTCTGATCAGTTGTCAGGTGGAATTTTAGAAAATTCATAAACATTTAAAAAATTCTAATTAAATATTTCGTGGAAGGGCAGACTAGATTTTTTTAGGGGTGGAAGGTTATAAACCCTAGTTATCACACACAAAAAATTAGAATTTTTCGAAGATATGCATTTTCATCATCCAACTTGAAAGACTGTCGTCAAGTACTTTCAGTAAAAATATAACTTGTCGAACACACCTACTCTGTTTTTGTGATTCATTAGATATGTATTTCACTTGACCCATGTATTTCATCTATTAGTACTGTGATTTTTTTTATGTTTTAAAGTCAACCTGTAGCTTTGATATATAAAAATGATAGAATCTGAAGCGAGAAGATGTATGAAATATTCTTGCTTTGTACGATATCAAGACAAAATATTCAACTCAAACACGCCCTAACATAAAAGGGTGCACTCGATTTCTCTTTTCGATACTATTGTTACCCATTTTTTTATTTTTTGTTTATTGAGTCACATAATAGAAGGGCAGACACGAAAATTACTGAACTAATAGATTGATATGTTTTTTGTCCGTGGTAATTTTTTTTTTAATCGGAGGTTATGCATTTTCTACATCCAACTTGATTGATTGATTGATTGTTGGTTGCTTAACGTCCAGTGGCAAATGTTTCATGCATATTCAGGACGAGAACAAGTTAGTTCACAATAAACAAAATAGGTAGGTTGATACAATAGAGGCCATCAGGGATGATGGTCGGGGAAATTTGGACTGCCACTGGAAAATGAGGGTATATTGGATAGGGACAAACATTTTGCCTGGCAACAGGCCACCTACTGACCCCTCAAAGAGTTGTTGCAAGGGTTCTTAACGTGCAAAGAGCGTGGCACTCTCTTCACACGAGGCATCGGATTTAACGTCCCCTTCTGACCGGACGTGACTGCGAACTTGATACTTCCCGCACAGCCAAACGGACACCCCACTTTGGCAAGCGTTTTACTGCCGGTCGGGAGAAGACCAAGTGACTATATTTCTATACCCCAGTCACCCTTGGGGTGTCTATGTCCAACTTGAAAGATACCCATGTCGTCGATTTGATATCTAAATGTTCTGTTGAGATATGTACTAGATAAATCGAAAACTTATGCAAATGGTGTTTTTAATTGAGAAGAAAATTGTAATTTTGTTTGTTTCTATTACCTTTTAAATTTTTTGTCACTATAGTAAACATTACAGTACACATTTATCGCCTTCTCTTACAAAGAGTTTCGATTCTATTGTTCTATTTCAACCGAGTTTCCGACTGGTTATATTGATAATAATATCCGTTACTTCCGGTCAAGGGAAAAGTGAAAGTAACGTACAATTGATGAAAAGCGGCCAGTTTGAAAACACACGTTTTCTGTCATTCTGGAACATACAATATAAAAACAATTATACAATATATAGGTAATTATGAAATAAAATACACACATTTATTTCCATGATATAAAGTACTCTTAGTAGAAATATAGACAAATCAATGTAAACATATTTAAGTAAATCATGAAGTCTCCATTATACATCAAGTTTTCACCAGGTAAAGTAAACAATAGTTCCCACAAAAATAGACAATATCAATAAAAATTTAGGCACAACTATTTTTTAAAATCGCCACAGTATAATAAATAATACAAAACTCTATGTACAAGTTTAGTTGCTCGCAGTAACTTTTCTTTTCTAGTTAGCAATGTTTAATAACGTTATAAACCAACATATTATAAGTACGTACAAACACAATTGTCCAATATATTTAAATGGACTGAAATAAAACTTGGTATTATAATCATATACATTATTATTGACAATAAACTGCAAACTGTCGTAGTTACTGAGCACTTTCGATGAAATCACACAAACACATTTTCTTTATATAATATAACGGAACCCAAACCTTTTAAACCGCCAAAGTATTTCACGTGCAAATATTACCTATATGTTTCTATAACCAAAAACAAAAACCCGTTATACAACTACTCTCACTAACCAGTTTTGAACTTATAAATATTATAACTATAATACAGGGGAAACCCCTAGTCTCAACAGACAGAAATTTAAATATGCAGATGCGTATACGTCAACGTATATGATACGGTTGGTACGTTTTTAGCAATAATCCTATCAATTATGTTCTAATTCGTAACCTCAAACGAACATAAAACATTTATCAATATAATACAAAACTCTCACATGGGAGTAGCCACTTGCAAAAGTCAAGTGCATTTTCGAAAAAACAAAGATCGGGCAAATGTATGATCAATTTATTATAATTAAATACCTAAATTCTGAGATACAGAAAATTGAGTAATAATGTTTTCCTTCACATACCAATCTTTAGCAGATTCGGATCGATAAATCAATCTGTCATGTTTACAAAAACTATGTATCAAGCTTTGAAACCATAATTATAAAATAATTCATCCGTAAAAAGAACCAATATCCAAAATAAACTAGCATAGAATTATAGTGTTAAGTGTAAATCTTATGACGTTATGGCATATTATAGACATTCGACATGTAGCATTCAGATACATCACATAGACCTTGATCAAGCAGTGTCATGTAGCCCGGCGGCATTGATTCACAGTACATGTTGTTTTTCTGTCCAAGCGTGTTTTTTTTTTGTTTTTTTTTTTGTTTTTTTTTTGTATTCTAATTAATCAACATACCTTAATCGATCGACATACCTTAATCGATCGACATAACTTAATCGATCAACATACCTTAATCAATCAACATACCTAAATAAATCAACATACCTTCAATGGTATTCTAGCTAAGTGGTAATCCGTATCGTTATTCTAGCCAAGCGGCAACCTGTATTGTTATTTAGCCAAGTGGCAATCTGTTTAGTTATTATAGCCAAGTGGAAATCTGTATATTGTTATTCTAGCTATGCGGAATATCTTAAGCGTTACTCTAGCCAAGCGGCAATCTGTATTATCATTTAAGCCAAGCAGCAATCTATATAGTTGTTATAGCCAAGCAGCATATCTTGAGCATTACCCTAACCAAGCGGCAATCTATATTGTTATTTAAGCCAAGCAGCAATCTGTATTGTTATTCTAGCCATGCGACATATTGTAAGCGTTACTCTAGTCAAGCAACAATCTGTATTGTTATTCTAACCATTCTGCATATTTTAAGCTTAACATTGGCCAAGCGGCAATCTGTATTGTTATTTCAGCCAAGCGGCAATTTTTATTGTTATTCTAGCCATGCGACATATCTTAAAAAGCGTTACTCGAGCCAAACGGCAATCTGTATTCTTATTCTAGCCAAGCAGCATATCTTAAGCGTTATCCTAGCCAAGCGGCAATCTATATTGTTATTTAAGCCAAGCGGCAATCTATATAGTTATTATAGCCAAGCGGCAATCTGTACTGTTATTCTAGCCATGCAGCATATCTTAAGCGTTACTCTAGCCAATCGGCAATCTGTATTGATATTTAAGACAAACGGCAATCTATATAGTTATTATAGCCAAGCGGCAATCTGTATTGTTATTATAGCCAAGCGGCAATCTGTATTGTTATTCTAGCCAAGCGGCAATCTGTTTTGTTATACTAGCCAAGCGGCAATCTAGTTATACTAGCCAAGCGGCAATCTGTATTGTTATTCTAGCCAAGCGGCAATCTGTATTGTTATTTTAGCCAAGCGGCAATATATACTGTTATTTCAGCCAAGCGGCCACCTGTAAATATTTTCATTCTAGCCAAGCGGCAACCTGTAAATATTGTCATTCTAGCCAAGCGGCCACCTGTAAATATTGTCATTCTAGCCAAGCGGCAACCTGTAATTATTGTCATTCTAGCCAAGTGGCAATCTATAATGTTATTCTAGCCAAGCGGCTATATTTATCTGTAATGTTATTTTAGCCAAGTGGCCACCCGCAAATATTGTCATTCTAGCCAAGCGGCATGTTTATATTGCTATTCTAGCCAAGCGGCATATCTTAAGCGTTACTCTAGCCAAGCGGCATATCTATAATGTTATACTAGACAATAATGTTGAGTAGAAAATACATAAACCAATACAAACTACACAAAGTAAAGACGATTTATCATTATTCAAAAGCAATCAATTATATCAATATTAGATCACAATGGATACAGGAATTACAGTGTTTTTCAAATCATTTGAACCAGACAATGATTTCTTTTAAGAACCATGAATAAAAATGTCTTTAATATCATGGAATTCAAGCATCTCGGCCACACAATGTTGGCATGACAAATTATTCTGATATAGCAAGGCCAAAAATGACGCAATATAATGTTTAATAACATACTAAATGTATAGCGGAAACAACCAAGTGTTGTCACCCTTCCAGTCAAAGCAAA
Organism: Mytilus edulis; assembly: GCF_963676685.1. NCBI lineage: Eukaryota > Metazoa > Mollusca > Bivalvia > Mytilida > Mytilidae > Mytilus > Mytilus edulis. The sequence continues at coordinate 38,585,942 of NC_092344.1, read as the reverse complement.
ATGCAATCACACCTGTTGAACCTGGTGTATAACATCTAGTATAAAATAATTCAATTTCCTTGTTATCACTGTCAGCAAATCTATCAACTGAAGGAGATCCAAACATATAATCTATAAATTCAAAAAGAAAACTCAACACTAACGCTCCAATCGTCAAGATAAAAAAACCTTGCTTATAGCATCTGCTTGAACATTTTTATCTCTGGGTATCCATACAATATATAAATTAATAGAATTCTTTACGCAACTAGAATTATGATGACATCGCCGACTATGTAGTTGCGTTTTTACCACTACCTGACTCCACTATACCCACACAATTCTGACTATCCGTAAACCACTTCAAGACATTCCCGCATGGATAACTGACCTTGAAAAGTATCTATATATAATTCTAAAGCCTTCTTTTCTCTCCATATCAAACTTAATCCTGTCCCTCAACCAGTCCAAATTATAAGCCTGGCACCTTTTGATAGCTATTTTTTGTGCGTTTCTCTGTCCTGTATGTTATCCCATTTGTTTTTATTGTAGTCCTGTCATGTATTGTTGACATGTTGTACATTGTATGAAAATGCCTGTAGGTTGCATTTCTGTAAATATTGACAATGCAATTTCCCATAGGAACTCCTTTTCCGGCTAAAACTGTACCACTTTTACTATGAAGTTTTGATAAAAATCTTATCCGAGAATTGAAAGTTCAATTGCACCACAATTTTTTTCAAAGGTCAAAATATAGGGCTGTGCGGCATATTTTCAACGTGTATATGCCCTGAACTTCTCAGAGTTTAAAATTACACTAATTTTCTTAACTACCCCTACCTCGAATGAAAGGTTACCACAGATTGCAATGTAAACACTATGCACGTGTTTATGTACTGGTAACATTCCCAAGTTCTGTCTCTGCGATATGGAACACAGAGAGCATAACTGGGAACCAGTATGTAAACAAAATTAATTTTCTATGAATATTCAATTTCTCCCCAAAAGAGGCGTGTTGTCAGAAACAGCTGTATTTACAAAGTTCAACCTGTACCTAGTCAGGAAGATGATATTTGTTGTCCATTTGTTTGATGTGTTTGAGCTTTTGATAGTGCCATTTGAATAGGAACTTTCCGTTTTCCATTTACCCCGGAGTTCAGTTCCTTTGTGATTTTATGTTTTTTTTTTTTGTTCTGAAAAAAAAAATATGCGGTTCGAAGTTAAATAAAAATTGGTAATTGAAATAATCGGAAACTGAAAAACAGTTCATTAATGAGTATCTAATTTTTATTAATCTTTTTGATACAACTGTAAATAACGTATTCCAAAATTAATAGTAATACTATAATCAGTAATGTAATTTGAATAACGATTGACTGATTTTAGGCATATCAACAAAAAAAACCGGCACATACCTCACACTGTTCAATTGCTCATTTATTTGTGATTCTTTTTCCATAAAAGGAGAAGGTTCATTAAGTGCCATTTTTGGCCCAATCTCAAAACTAGAGTTCTGAAGGGTTTCCTGGTGAAACTAAAATGACTTTGGCATAAAATGTAATTTTTTAATCTTTTTTTTTTTTTGGCAGTTTTGCCATTTTGGGGCAAAAAAGTAAAAAAATCAAGAAAAAGTGAGAATTTCTTGATTTATGTAATAACAAATTCATTAAACTCAAGTTAAATGTATCCAATAATGCATATGTTATATAACCAAACCAACAACTCTACCAGACTTAGTTATTGACATCAAACTGCATTCAAATGTCATTTTCGGGGCAAAAACCACAAAAAATATACATAAAAATGTGGATTTTTGGGTTTATTTAAGTAAATAACAAATACGGAACAATTAGTTAAAATAACAAGCATGGTACATATGTATTTAATTGGTACAGTTGACAATATCAAAGTTATAAAAATACATAAGAATGCATTTTAAAGTCATTATTGGGCAAAATACTATAAAAATCTGCAGAAAATGGGGATTATTTAATAACAAACACTGCAATAATAGTTAAAATAACAAGTATAGTGCAAATGTTTTGAATTGATACAGTTTACAATATCAAAATTATAAAAATACATAAGAATTGCATTTTTTTTTTATTTAACATGTAACAGCACCGTTTCTTGTCAATAGTGGTTTATTGTAAGTCCTTGGTGCTCATAAAGGGGATAGAAAGATACCAGAGGGAATTTCAAACTCAATCCAAAATAAACTTACAACACCATGGCTGAAAACTAAAAAAATAAGAGCAGTCCGACAAAACACAACAGAACGCTAAAGATTAAGCAACACGAACCCTACCGAAAATTTGGGGTGATCTCGGATAACCAATGAAAATTTGTTTTTCTGCTTTAAATTAAACTTAGAAAAAGACATGGCAAACCTCTAAAAATAAATACTAATCGGACTTTAAGGGCAATGTTTAAATTTAGAATTTTAATGTTTGTCACACAATAATCATACTGACTTAGTTCTAAAAGTTTTAAAATTCATGTAACCCTTATTTTTGAATGGCTAGCAAGGTAAAAATCGCACATTTCGTTTCCTTTGGAAAATAAAACGAGCCAAGCGACCAGCTTTTTGCTTGAATTTCTATGATTCATCATAAAAATATCTACAAGATATGCGACATCAATTTGGTCTACTGGTGTATATTCCTTAACAGTTTTTAAGTGATTTAATGTATTCAATTTGTTCTTTAATAATCTGTTATTACTATATTGAAGGTCTTTCAGCACGGTTTTCCCTCGCACTTGTCCTGTGCGGTGGCCGAAAATATAAGAAGAGGTCCCGTAGTTGCGGTCACTGCATACGGAAAAATACCGTTGTATAATTGTCTGGGAAATGAAATGTTGACTTCAAAGACAATTATTCAATATCGGTACATTTATAAGGATTTAAATTAAAAAAAAAATGTTAAAGATTTTCTTTAAAAAAAAAAAAAAAAACACGTTCCCTTTTTTGGGAGTACAACTTAGCACTTCAAGTACTTCAGTATATATCACATATTTGAAGTTTTTTTTTTGCCTTTTAAATTTCATAGGACTTCATATTCAGTGCATCAATTCTCACATTAAGGGTACATATACACGGCACAAAAGTCTAATGAAATCGTTAGAAATTCATTACATTTGGTGTTAACATAACGTAGGTCAATTATCACTTTTATTATTATTCATTCCAGATTGAATTTTGATTTTGATTTAATTTTCTGACAACCCACTATTAGTCTGACAGCTTAAAACATAAACAGGTGTACACCGCTTTCTAGTTACAAGATTACATAAATCTAAATCAATTTGTGTCAATGATCTTTGAAATCTCATATTGAAAGTTCAGATTGCGTAAATATCATTTTTAAGTATTGTAATTCTTTTGTTTGAAATTATTATAAACCCACCAACACTTCAAAAGAACAAATTTCCTCACGGAACATTTTCTATTTATTTTAGTCAAAATGTGAGAACGAATTAATAATGGTATCGTCATGATAAAATATGATTTAACTCTTAAAATTATATAATAGTTATTCATTAATAAAATCTGACTATAAAGACAGTTTAAAGATTTTAATCAAAAGATTTACTCCAAAAAACATGAAATACTGGTTGTAACGAGGAGAAAGTATGCCAATATATTAGTACAAAGCTCAAATGAGTCGAGACAGATTTTCATACAAATCTGTACACATACATCATCACAGCTATACTTTGAGCAATAACTGTCCCAAAAAAGAACGCCCGATAGAACTAGAATATAGGAATAGCCATGACTTAACTCTATACTTTATAGGTATAAAGTTATATATAAAAAAAAAACTAGTAGACGCCTTTAATGATGTGGTAAAATATTCTTAGCGCCTTCTTAAAGAAATAATGATGTATAGTTCAGAAAATTGATTGAATCTCACCTTAATATAAAGATGAAAGTATAGTGCTTTTCTAACTGTGAAAAGAAATATAATAACAAAAACGGTTTAAGCTTGTATGAATATGATTTATAAATCTTGTTTTTGAATGATCTTTGCGCTTATGAAACTACTGGTACCTGTTTTGAAACAATGACATTTACCTCTCGTGTCTTTCAGGGGCATTAGCTACGGGATATATAGAAAAATCAAAATATGATTGTTTTTGTTCAATCATAAAAGTAAGTGGAATTTTGATATAATAATTCACGTTTAGCAGCCAGTTTGTTTAAAGTTTGTGATAAAAAGCTTAATAACTATTCGTTCGCAAGCGATTAATACGACTTCATACATGTAGAAACATATTAATGTGACCTTCCAAGTTAACCTCTTAGCTCGAGATTGGTTACGCATGTATTCAGCAATCAAAGGGAAATGAATGTCAGCATTGAAAGTGAAACAAGGATGAACCATTCAGTTGACTAATTCGATCCACAAGAAAAAAAAACAGCGTGTTTCGTTCACTCGTCGTTGTAATATAACGGAATTTGATGCGACTGTCATATAAGTGAGAGGTTTAGCGCTATAAAACCAGGTTCAATCCACCATTTCCTACATTTGAAAATGCCTTTACCAAGTCAGGAATATGACAGTTGAGGTCCATTCGTTTGATGTGTTTTGTCATTTGGTTTTGGCGTTTGATTAGGGACTTTGTGATTAAATTTTCCTCGGAGTTCAGTATTTTTGTGATTTTACTTTTGAATCTATGCAACATAAGAAATTCACAGTTCTGAAAGATTAAATATATGGGTCAAGTTAAATACCTGTCTAATGAATCAGAAAAAACAGAGTAGGTGTGTTCGAATAGCTAAAAACTAAAAGTACTTGACGGCAGTCTTTTAAGTTGGATGGTAAAAATGCATATCTTCGAAAAAAGTTAAGTTGAACAATGCAGACAAGAACATTTACTGATGATCATTAGCTAGTATATACATTTGTCTTTTAAAATTCAATTGTGATCAATTGACATATAAGGATCGTAATGGTGCTATGTGGATAAATTTATCGGTTTTCAAGAGCTAAATTGGCAGCGCGTCATCCCTACAAAGGCTTCCATTTCTACGATTGTAAAAATGAACTGGCGTTATGGTGAGATAATTTTGACGAAGTAGAATCCTGACTGCTTTGACATAACAAGACTACCTACAATATGAAATCAAACAGACCTAGAAATACCCAATTGCACGTGGTCTCTTTATATTTATATAGGAATATAAATATTATGACCGTTTCGGGTGTCAAGTCGATGGTTAATAAGATGAAGTTTAGAATTAATATAGTCACTGATGAGTCTTATGTAGACAAAACGCGCGTCTGGCGTACTAAATTATAATCCTGGTACCTTTGATAACTATATACGCAAAACTAATACAATGTACATATTGTCGAATCCATGCATTTCATAAACATGTTTAACCCCGCCGCAATTTTTAGTCTTGTATGATTTTTAATTTTAGTTTCTTGTGTATAATTCAGTTTAGTATGACGTCCATTATCACTGTACTAGTATACATATTTTTTAAGGGGCCAGCTGAAGGATCTCTACGGGTGCGGGAGTTTCTCGCTACATTAAAGACCCATTGGTGGCCTTCGGTAGCAATACACAGTTAGGAGTTTAGTTTCGCATTTTGGCCCCTGTGGATTTTTCAAATAGGAAAGTTAGTGTGTAATAAAATTCATTTTTAGACAGCTGAGTACTAATTTAGCCATCAAAGATGGTTTATAAGAGCATCAAGATTGTTTTTAACATGTTTTATGGGCTATTTTCTGTTTGACAATCCGTATTTTCATAGCTTGACCGGCCATCGGTCCAGAAATTAATGTAATGTTTACAAACACTTTTTTTCTACACGAAGTTTTTGACGCAATTTTACAAAAAAATGAGACGAAAGACATATGATTTTCATTGGATCTACTGAATGATATATGTACACAGTTTCAGAAAAGGTATTACTTCAAGCGATTGAAATTCTACTTTTAGCCAAATTTTGGGGAAATATGTGACATCTTTTCCCCCCTTTTTGCAATATTTTATAGCAAATAAGTGCAGATTGTTGCCATGGATACACCCAAAAGAAATTATATTTTACCATTTTGTATACTGGATATAAAATCTATGGAAGATTCTGATTACATACATATGCACATATATGACACAAACAATAAGCTTAGTATTGCAAGAAAGCAATGAAAAGGGGATGGTAAAATTTATGAGGGCAAATTTTAATATTTTTTCCTAACTGTTTATTGCTACCTTCGGCTGCTGTCTGCTCTATGGTCGGATTGTTGTCGCTTTGAAATATTCCCCATTTCCTTTCTCAATTTTATTGTTTATTATTCGTTTTAGACTTTTGTTATTTTGATATACAAAAATGTAAGTTTAAGTATATTAATCAAATATGACATTCAGATTCAAATCTTTGAACTTACATTCAACAGCTAATGCCACTTTATCAGGATGCAAGTGCATACTTATGCAAATTTTGTCACTCTTAAAGAGGGATGAAAGATACCAGAGGGACAAGTCAAATTCATAAATCGAAAGTAAACTGAAAACGCCATGGCCAAAAATGAAAATAAGATAAACAGACAAACAATAGTACACATGACACAACATAGAAAACTAAAGATTTGTAACGTTAAGGTGGTATGGGTTTCTTCCTCCATCTTGGATTGTAAAAAACAGAGAACCCAATGTCCAGATTTTCTATCAAGTTAGCAAAATTTGATGCAGGAATGCAGATATTTAATGTGAATTTTCATTTAAAAGAACAAATTTATAATAATATAACTTATAAATATTAATATTTTTGCAAGTGTTGATTATTTTTAGTTGTTTTAAAAAAAAAATTAAATTGGCATTTTAAGGGGAGGTAACTCTAAAACAGTGCATTTTCTGAAGGATTCTACATGGAATTTTCCTATTTTGTATTTTAGCCAGAATAAACGTACGGTGACCCTATCTTTTCTTTTGATTTTCTCAAAGCATTGTCTGAAAGCTATCTTTTCCTTAAGTATTTAACAATTCTATCACTTTGTTTAGTTTCTAATCACAAAATGGTGTTTTTTCCTGTATAATCCATACAAAATGTGTCATTTTGTCACGTCCTGTAGCTTGAGAAAATGCGCGGTGACCTATCATTTTTATTATATTTTTCAACATATATCAATAGATACTACGTTTTGGCAAAGTATGAACAAATTCTATCATTTTTATTTTAGACTCCCATACCACCTTAAATTATCGTAAACACTAACATTTCTCTTGTGGAATTTGTTTTCTTTTTTATACCTCGACGATCTCAAGCTAAGGGGTTAAATTGGAGAGTACATGAAAACGGAATCATTGAAATCGAACTATTCATTTCCAAGTGAACAATACTTCAAGGATATTTCTTAGCTTATTTGACAAAATTGAACCAAATTGACTTCTAAACACGAATTATTATTTCACTATACCTTTTATACATCATTCGTGATTGAACAAACAAAAGCGGTTTTTTTACATCTCATATAGCTAATGCCTCTTTTTTTCTTCTTCTTTTTCAGAGATATATCTTTTTATTAGATTAATTCGTCTAATTTACAAATGTAGTATTTTTATCTGAAGTAAATTTGCTAACTTCTTTAATAAAGGATTTGAAAAAGAATGTGTCCATAGTACAGGAATGCCCCACTCGCACTACCATTTAGCTAATGCCTCTTAAAGAACACGATAAACAGGCAAGTGGAGAGGCACATGCAGTGTATGATACTTTTTTTTTTTTTTTATATTTTATCATTTTATAAAGAAGCCACAAATAAAGGCAATTTAAATACATACAAATTCTGACGACGATACTATGCAGTGACAATGAGCGGTATTCGTCGAAGAAGTCAACCAGCGACGTCGTGCATGTTGCGATTATGTTGAAATTACTAAAAGGGAAACATTTTTTTAGTTTGATTGCGATTTATATGTGAATCCAGCACGGTGAGATATATTTTTCATTTGCTATTTTGAGAAAGCATGATAAAAGGCAGTCGGTGTAGACAATGAGAAATTGACAATGTAAGAACTACAAGATTATTACATTGCAAAGTTTAAAAATAATCTTATTCGTGATTTCAGGCTTGGCTTGAACAACAAATAAATTACTCTTTTTTTATGTGTACTGGTATTCAATGCAACTGTAACTACACTTATCACGGCTTCATAATGAATCCAATGTTATAAATTGATAACGTAGAATACCTTGTCTAACGATTAACTTGTACTAAATAAATCCTCATTTTTAGCCCCATTTTTCTCCAAAACCAGAACGGTAACCTGTTTCATTTTGTGTTTCCTTTACAACTCGCCCATGCTTACAGTTTATTTTAAAATCATGAATATGATACTACAACGTCAAACTGTATTGAATGCCCTTAAAAAAAGAAAATAAATGGAGGAAATTAGTAATAATAATAAAATCGCAAATATTAATTTAATTTTATTCATGTGTACACGTAATTCATTAGGACACTGACAGAACATGAACCTTTGCACATTTGGTTTTGTCGCGGCCAGTTCCTACCCAAAGTTGGCTTTTAAAATCCATCGCAACACTACAAGGCAATGATATTCCAAAAAAACTAAGTGATTTATAGAGTAAAATGTCACCTTGATCGTTCAAAAAGTGCAGGGCGTCATTATATGTGTCGGTAACAACAAGATATCCTTGCGGAGACAACGCAAAATCGTTCGGACAAAAGGCGAATTTAGAAAATGCGTGTCCATTGTAGACCCATTTGACACTTCCAGGAAAATCTAAGGTAATTATTCTTCCATTATCTTCATCTTTAGTATCAAGAACATGGATATTCAAGTTGCTAGCAATAATTCTAGATGGCACGGTGAATAGCCTCTTTTGGTTTTCATCAAATTCATATATATGCCTTGTTCTACTATGAGAGTCTAAATGACGTACCTGTCTTTCGCTATATCTGTCTATCACGAATGGATTTTTCGTTTTTTCTCGAAGTCCTACAAAAATTTCATTTTCGTCCGTTATAAATATTCCTTTTGGAATCAATGGATTAAAATCGACAAATTGTTGTAATTTTCCATCACTTTCTAGTAGTTTCAGAAACGTATCGTTTGATTCCGATAAGATCACTTTCCCCAAGCTGCTTGAAACTATAGACGAAACTTGAACTTCTTGCAATGCGTTGATTTCCTTAAACTTTTTTTCTACTGCTACTTGTTTCAGAACTTTATCTGCAGCACATCCAATCAGTATAGTTTGGTCGTTAATAGGATAGACAGGGTTAATGTACAAAAAATCCGTGTCATACGATTTAATTTTGGATAATTGAATTTCCTCACTTCTATCGCTTCTATTGACTAAACTGCCAAACATCTTTGAAATGCACTCTTCTGGTAGATTGCCGTCAGAGAATTGCGGTACTTTATTTGTTGGTAAAATAAAGGTTCTTTCTAATGGGACGTCAGTGTGATGAAGCTGTTTTTCCTGTTTGTTTATTGTTTCGTTTATCTTCATCCACGGTTTATTTAACTCCTGTATCATTTTATTAGCATACCTCTCAATTGCATCTTCTAATGCCATTTTGCGTTCCGTTATTGCTTTTCTGGTTTTTTCATAATTTGCACATTCTGATTCGCGCATGTCAAATAAATATTGCAAAGTTGTATATTTCCAATCATTAACATTAGTAATTTTATCTGACATTTTACTTTTCACAACCTAGTCAGTTGTCACCTACTGTAAAATTAAACTACTGTAACAATCTTCCGTGTCAAATTCGCTTTATTTATAGATGAAGATTATGGCAAGCCGTTTTAATATTTATTCAATTTCAAGATATTTTATAAAGCTTATCAGATATCTTTTAAAGACTATAAAGTTTTATTCGGTAGAAGTATCTTAATTATTTGAATTCAATACATAATATATCTTATATATTTCATATATGATATATATATATATATATCTTATTTGTGTAAAAATAGTTTGATATATGTTTTCCTCAACTTGACATGCATTCAAAATGTGCCACTGGACGATAAGTACTAACCAACAATTAATATTAACTTTATAAGAGATCTTATTAACGTTATTATATATCTGATTAACTGATTTTGTTAGATTATGCAGTTATAAAGTTTTTTATACCAATTTTTAAGAAAATTAAATCACCATTTTTTTAAAGTTGGATAAAGATACATCAAGACCTATCTGGGTTTTTTTTCTTAAATTATAAGGATTTCATAAAAATTAATTATTTCTACAAAAAATGAACACAAATTTAGAGCATACTCTGTTACGGAAAGCCATTTATTTTGAATTTGAGCAGCGAACTTCCTTAAGGTTTAAATTTCATAACTTTAATATCAAACATATAATAGTATATATAGACTTTCATAAAGAAAAAGAAAAAAACTTTCAAAACTTGATTCAAATTATTCATAACCGTTACAGGTTAATTTAAAACTATACCGGACACCTTAATTTTACAGCAACAGGTTCGATATTAAAAATTTATTAGATCGATCGTGGGTGACTTTATTGTACTTTAAAATTCGAATTCGTTAATTATATTCCGAATGAACCACAAGGGGTAATAAGACAAGACCTTAGTGTTAGATGGTCTTGATAACATAATAATCATTGCGGCAATCCTACTTCCGGATAAGGGAGTAGACTCTTGTGTAGGATTGATATTTTCCCGGAACTTGTGAGGTGGCTATGAACACGAAACAACTGTAGCGGAATCGGTTTTTATATATTTAAAATTATATGTAGGATGGCTTATTTCAATTTACAATTCATTTTCATTGTTATTATTTTGCTTACATGTTCGTATCCAGGGTAAACTAAAAAGTGTAGTTGATTTCTATTGGTTAATCAGTAAGGATTCTCGGTGTTTTACATAAGATAAATGATTAAAAGCTTTTCTTTTCTTCTCGGTAGTAATCAATAGTTGTTTAGAATAAAATATTTTCGAGTGCACCTTTATATACAAGTTTGTATCGAAGTACGCGGTTGGTTAAAGTTGTTATTTCTTTACCTGTATTTAGTATATAAAGTAGATATTTTATTAATTCGGCCGCTTGATCGTATAAAGCCAAGGTCTGTATAAGACATAATCGACATTTGGTTTGAATAAAACCGCCGTTGTTTATCTTTATTATTAAGGGCTTACGGATGTATTATACCCCGATGTCTGAATAAGACACTGCAACTTGGTTTGAATAAAACCGATACGCTTTATTTCTCAGGGTGATTCTTTGTTGCTTTATTTGGTCCTGTTTTAGTCCATAGCGTGTTCTAGTAAGAATTGAGTAAAGTATCTTTTATATTTTGGGGGTTTGAATTTAATATTTAAGGAGATTATGATAGAGTTTAATAGTTTAGGGTATTTACGGTAAAATTCCATTTGTTTAGAAGCCGAAACTTAATATTCGTTTTACATTTTTGATAAGAGCTTTTACATTATTTTACAATGTAATATTTTATGTGACTTTGATACTTTGTATTGTTATTGCAATCAGGCGCGGATCCAGAGGGGGGGGGGGGGGGTCCGGGGGTTGGAACCCCCCCTTTTTTTTGGACGATCAATGCATTTGAATGGGGACATGTAATTGGAACCCCCCCCCCCCCCTTTTTGTCCGGGATTAGGAACCCCCCTTTTTAAAATGGCTGGATCCGCCCCTGGCAATATTATTTACATCTGTTGATATTTTGAGAGACCTTATTAAATTATATAAACTTATCTCGATCTCTTCAGCCAAGGAGACTCAGGGTCCAGTGGTTCGAACCTTAACACGAGGTTAACAGACGGTTTTATACAATTTATAGTCGGAAATATCAAGTATACTTGTGTTTCGGGAATTAATTATTTCCGAGCCATAAGATCAATTACGCTTGATTTAATATAATTGCCCGATTACAGGTGTTTCAATTTGTAGTTAAAACTTAGGGATATTGAGGTCAATGTCAAGTATTGATTTGTCGGCGTACTTATAGGTAAAGGTGGGTTCGAAGAGTAGACACACGTATGAATAATTCACGGTATTGTTGATTTATACACACGATAAAAAGGAACTCGTCATAACAATGTAGAAATACCTGTAGTTTTAGAGGCTGAGTTAACATTATAGCTGACTTTAACAAATAAAACACACAGATAATAAAAGAAAGATATTTTATACATAGAAAAATACTGAGGTCAAACCGTCTCCTGTTACACAACAAACATTAATTTGATAATAATGAATTTTATAGAGCTGATTTTATTTTATGCAAATGCAAATAAAAGAAAAACTTGATAGAAATCGTGTTTTCATGGTCCTGGTAAAAAGATGTAATTATACGTTTGAGTAATTTTATAGGGTTGTAAAAATGTTAATGCAAAAGCCGGTTTCTTGAGGCTTTTAGTAATGAATAACTAAAACTTCTGACTAGGGTTCTGTAAATTTTATTCAAACTAACGAAGTTCAATAATGGTAATGTAAATAAAGCCCTGTAAAATATAAATGTCCTTATAAAATACAGATAGATAAATCTGTTTACTAAGTAATAATAATTAAAACTAATGTTCGTCATTCATTATCATGCAAACTTATTTAGCTGCATACATATGTATCTGATCACAAAAATATATAATGTGGATACCATAGCAATTACTTGTCTCAATTACAATTATACCAATTTAACTTTAAGTTATTAGACAATTTTTCAAAGTTTTTATGGCTATTTACACAAGAAAATTTAAATCGGTGTATAATTGTTTAGGAAAGTATTTATCTAAAAATCTAGAGATAAGGAGAAGTTTAAAAATAATAAATGCAAATTAGCCACAAATATACATATTTTGAGTGGTATATGTTTTTAAATGGTAAATTGTATTATCTGGTTCTGTCCTGGCCTTTTATGGCATTTTTAATAGTATTAAACAATGATGTTTTCTTATATTATATGTCTCTAATTTATGTCTAATCTTACGTACTTGTATGTAATGTCATGAAAGCTCTTTATAGGGCCCTTTAATTGGAAATAAAATATTCTTATTCTTATTCTATTCTTATTATAGTACATGTTGTCATATGCTGTCTCATACCAAAGTCTATTAAACAATACTTGTGTTGATAATATAAACTACACAAAACGTAAGCTGTATGCTTGTTAAATCAAAAAGTAACAATAAAAGCAAAGCAAGTATTAAAAACTAAAGCTAAGCGAAACAAGAATACAAATACACTTGGCTTACCTCACATATCGTGCAAGTGGCACATTTCCATATAACCATTATATAGCACACTACATCTTTTTACAAGGAAGCATTTACGCGCTTCATACAAATTGTACTTCGGTCAACGCTTTTACGCCCTAATTAATTTACAAAAAGAGGAATTCAATTCGTAAGACAGTGCGATCATGAGATATCCTTTACAGCTGTTGTTATGCTACTCTGCTATTATGCAAAATTAACAGTTGAAAGTACATTGTAGTAGATGGGAGGAATTTGAAATACTCACTGTAAAAAGAACCTGTATGAAAATGGAACCAGTGGTAGAAATATTAAAATTGAGAATAGAAATGGGGAATGTGTCAAAGAGACAGCAGCCCGACCAAAGTGAGGGGAAATATCATAAATTAGTTACAAGTTCCGTGTCGTTCCTATGCCCACTGACAAACATGCATATGCATTTTGGAGGGGGAAATATTTTTAATTAAATGATATAATATTAGTGGTATCCAGGTTGGTCCCTGTTGCCGATATTTCACAATTTACCTGATTTCGTCATACCCGCAATGTAACACTAATATTATCGATCATGTCATTGTTTTAGTCTTTCAAAGGGGCAAAACAAGATTAGAAAAATAAGTACTAATATCAATTTATAATTGCAGTCCAATGATTAACCATCCTCCATTAAAAAAATATATATTATCTTCAGTTGATGTAAATTTCTTATCAGAATGAAATAAATTGTGCTCTGCATTCTTAGCCGTCTATTTCGTTCCAACTAAATTATTATATTTCGTTAATAAAATCTTTCCTGCAAATAAAACTAGCTATTTTAATAAGGAATGAGGGAAATTACCAATCTCAGGCGCAGAGTTCATATGCGTTCCTAACATGCTTTGCAATACTGCACTTAATATTAGTATAAAGGTGTAAAAATTATTCGAAGTTCAAATAATTCATAGAACTGGATTTTTGTACATAATTTTATAAAGATTTGAATTTTTTGTTGATTAATTGGTTTACCCAACATCTCCTTTCAGAACATATTTTAAGTAACTGATTTGGACATTTTTCTCTAAATAGAGGACTATTAGATTCCAACTGAACACAATGAAATCAACATGAAAAAAACTTGTTTGCAATCATTACTTCAGTTTTGATAATAAAACATGGAAATTGAATACTCATCTCTGCAAACGAATAATGTTTCTTGTTTAACCCATATATCCATTACAAAAGTGACCGATTTTTGTAAAGAAAATTGTATATTTTTAGATATTAAACATCATAAAGTAAACAGCACTTTATAAATGTCATGCGGCCGGATCGTCCTGCTAAATTTTCCATTACCAGGAACGCTCAAAGCCGAATATTAAAAAGCCGAGGATTTTTCAGAACCGAAACAGTTGAAAACCTATATGCTTAAAAAGGGCATACACATAAAACAAAATTCATCTAAACCATTTCTTTGTCTAAGGGAGTTGAACTCTTAGCTTTTTGTTTTAGATAAAAATACAGGAAGGTTTGTAATAAATGATGACGCTACGTCAGTAAGACAACAAAACTAAAAGCAAATCTTAACAGAACAGAAAAATCGTCGAGGGTTATCTTATTTTGCGTAAGTTGCAAAGGTAGTTTTTTTAATTAAAATACATATGCAAACTGACAAGTTACATTAGAGATGACCAAGATATTGACGAACGAACGTAATAGGAGCGGTAATTGTATGTTTACAAACGTACTTAAAACCAAAAGATGTTGTTATGTAATGGTTAATATGTTTGAATTGTATTCGGATGCAATCACGATAAGAGAGAGACTGACTGCATTAAATATACAAATTTTAAATGGTTTTCATGATTTATCGATAAAAGACGTATAAAACTGCAGTGTTACGTATGTTACGATATCATAATTATATAATTATAGTTGTTTGTTATTGTTGAACGCATGATGAAATGTACATCACGCACAGTATTCGAGTGCACCGAAAACTTTTACTATACTCATACAGATATGAGTGCATAATTTAGATGCTCTGAAACAATATGTAAATGTGATGTTATGGGATCGTTTCTTTATCTGTCTTTTTAATCGGGTATTCAAGTTTTATATGTTATCTCATCTATCAGTTTATATATAAAAAATATATCGTTTCAAAAAAGATGTTTTCAAAAGGAGGAAAGGGAGGGGGGGTAGCATGTTAAATGTTCCTCTGCAAATTTTCTAGTGTAATCACTGCCCATTTCATTTTTCAGTCTATTCGGTCCTGCATCTATAATACTAAAATTACGAGGTCCAATTTGTCAGCCGTCATCGGGTAAAAACGACAAATCAAAGAATTCAACTCTATATATAACTAATATAGGACAATGGTGTAGATTAAAAATTACACCACTCCAGACCCTTTTGTTTTCAGCATAATTAATATTGCCAATAATTAACAAGTTCCGGGTCGAATCCGATACCGATACAAATAGTATATTCAGCTATTACCTTATCTGTACGTTCCGCATTTGACAGGCGCACCACCAAACGGTGTATTTAGGATTTTGCTATATACACGGGTCATAATCAAAGGACTGACACTACTAAATTCAATCATTGTCAAATTGTTCCCTATTGTAGTTTTATTCATCAATCAGCAAGACTTTCTAAGATAACTAATATAGGACAATGCTGTTGATTAAAAAATACTCCATTCCTGGATAGCCAGGACCTTTTGTTTTCCAAATAATTAATATTTCCAATAACTGATAAGTTCCAGGTCGACAGGTTTAAACAGAAAGATTTGAAAGCAGAGAAAACTGTGTATCTTATAATCGACATGACTTATCAGATGACAATACCAATTACTAAAATAAGGCTTAGGCATAGTTATATACTTTTAATTAATTCAGTCACGGACCCGCGATATCACGGGTGTATACTTGTTTTTATATAAGTTTGTCCTGCCATTTTTTTACATAAATTGTCATCCGCCTTTTTTACTCCACACTCATGTCCTGCCTTTTTCAAATTTCATTTTGGTAATTCTTATTGATTTAAATATCAGATTTTTCATGTTTTTACAAATAACCTATCACTACTTCGTATGTTACGTTGAACTACGAGGGCTACCAACGTGAACTCTGTTACAATTTCTTAGTTCACTATTCATGCTTGGAACAACATTATTATTGCAAAAAAAAATATAAATCTTAATTGTTTTTTATCTCACCAAGCTAATTGAAAAAAAACGTACATTGTAGCCAAGGTTCTGTGTTGAAGGCCGTACTTTGACCCATAATGGTTTACTTTTTACTAATTGTATGGACATGGATGGAGAATTATCTAATTGGCACTCATACCACATCCGTTACTTGATAGAGAAAAAGAAAACGTAATCAACATATTTTATTTTCTTACAATAATTCATTTTGGGTATTTCTCACCAATATTACCAGCTCTTCGTTTTGACAACGCAACACAGAGCTCTATACTATAGAGCCCATTTCCCATCCAGGATGCCTGCAGGACTGTGCTTCATCGAAAGGAGGGTAGTATACCTTACATAATAATGACTTCATTGTTTTGCTAACAAGCAAGCTAACCAAAGATTATACTTTTACCTACGTATACACGCTCAATGCAATCGGCTGTAATTCTTTTAAATTATCACAAAATTAAAAATACAAAAAATAATCAAAATGGTCTCTTAAAATTGCAAGCCTCATTGTGATTTCCTGACATATATTCTCCTTTCACCATTAGGCAAAAACCTGGACCACTGTTATAAAATAAAATTAGCAAAAATTATTTCTAAATAAAATTCAGAATGGAAATGAGGAATATGTCAAAAAGACAACAACCCGACCAAAGAGCAGATAACAGCCGAAGGCCACCAAAGGTCTTCGACTTCGCGAGAAATCCCGCATTCGGAGGTGGGCCTCAGCTGGTCCCTCAATAAAATTATGCACTAGTTCAGTGAAAATGGACGTCATACTAGACTCCAACACATATAAATGAACTAAAATTAAAAAATACATACACGACTAACAAAGGCCAGAGACTTGGGACAGGCGCAAACATGTGGCTAGGTTAAACATGTTTTGTGATATATCAACCCTACCTTATACCTCTAGCCAATGTGGTTCTGTCGAAATGGTCCTTGTTGAAGGAAATTTCGTTTAAGAATTTTAGTTATGATCCTGGACACAAATGGTAGAACTAACGGAAATACAATAAAATCAGAAAGTGCGGTTGAGGCATGGAGTACAAGTGTATGTCATTCGTAAATGTAAACCCCTCCCTCCATGCAAACGAAGTTTTGTGTATATAGGATAGGAATCGCCCCACCCAGTATGTTTGTCGGTTTGTGTATCTGTTTGTCCCTTCAAACTGCCTTTGTATTTTGTCTAAACTGTATACAGCTCCTGCCAATGATGTGAAACTTCAATGACGATAGGATGCTCCGGTTCATTGAGATCTCTTAGAGTCCCTTTGGAATTAAAAAGTTTGACTGTATATATTATATATATGCACCTTGTCACAGATACTCCAAAGTTCCAAAGACCAGTATCTTTGGGAAAATATTTTATAAGTGTTAGTGCACTTTGGAATTTTACTCTTTCCAATATAAACCTTAGCATCGCAACTCCTTAAAATTGATTTCAGATACACGTGAAAGTTGGTGGGCCGGTAGATCCTCGTTTACACACCTACATGAATTATATTGCAGTCCATCAATTTTCCCAAAGTAACTGGTCTTCACTTTTGAGTTTCGGCGAGAAATCAACTTGTTTGTATTTCGGTTCTTCCCAATAATAAGCCTTTCAAGTTCATAGGTCATTATTTTTGACGTTTGAAATGTGGAAGGATTTCGTTTAGTAATATACCCATCGATTTAGTGTAGAAAAATAGGTACAAAAATAACTTAATTTCCGTGTTAACTATAATAAAAAAAAAAGAGCTTTGTCCTAATTGTCGATTTTCACATGAAGCCATAGCAAATGGACAAATGTCACAAAATGTAATTGTCTCAAGAATGTCTAAACCAACATTTCAAAATGAAGTTTTATTTATACTGTCTGATTTTTTTTTTGATTTTTTTTTTTATGCTATAATGTGATACTCAGCCAGTTGAAACGTTCTTTAGGTCCATCTGTGTGCGTGGGTTGGGTGATGTGGTCTAATTTTCTAGGGTTATATCCCTTAGTACTCAAAGATTAGACCCTCACCAGTATGCACCTCCTATGATGTGGTATATTGGATAAAAGCAGTCTGTAAACTCATTTATATTCGTATAAATTTGCAATTATAATGAATAAACTACATGTAATTAAATGAGCGGAAAATCATGTAATAACCATAAGAGATGCAACTGCAATTTGATTATCAAAAGTATCAATACACTAGTAATAAAATTCAATATCTATTTTTGTAGCATCCCTTTTTACGACATGCAAAATGTTTAAAAAAATATTTTAGGAACTTATTTCTTTAATTTGATCAGGGTCCCTTGTAATCAGCCTAATCTGGCTTGTCTGGGGGAATAAGCCAACGAAGATAGATACATGTACATTTCGGTAAAGAAAACAAGATTTAAAATTAAAAATGAATTATATCAGCATAATGGTAAACGTTAATATCTATGCTTTAACCCTTGTATACCCCCCAAAAACATTGGGACCTCAAATTTTAAAACAGTCTTAAATATCAAGTGCACCTTTTTCTATTGTCGCAAACATTAAATTATTAATGCTTGGAGTAAGCTAATAAACAGGTAATATTTCTTTAAACTACTTGCAGAACCATGCAATTTCTCTATCACTTCGACGATATTAGGTTAGATTAATACATTAATATGTATAAACTGTCGCTCCCGCTTCGTACGATTCGTCAAGTTACGCTTTCGTACGTTCGTTCGTCAATATCCTGGTCATCTCTATTAGAACCATTTATAACTGGCATCCTTGGGGATACAGAGTCAACCGTCAACGGCTTAGACCCAGTTATAGTAACGGAAACTTATAATACGAGTTTTGTTGTGCACGACACGTTTTATAAGAATAACTTATATATTAGTAGGATTCCTTAAGTCGTGTAGAGTATTCTTTTGAATGTGTACAAATATTGTATTTACCGTAAAAAAAAGTTTAGTTTGATGTTCTCAATTTTTACCATTTTGCCACAATACACTTACACAAAACAAACACAGTGACTGACCAAAGTATGTCAAATTAAAATGGGATCAATTTACAGACGACATAGATTATTTAACAGTAAGGAAGTGCACGCGGATTATTGGGTTCGTCATCTTTTCAAAGTTACAGTAGATAAACTAAACGTATGTCAATGTACTTACAATGTACAAGCATCAATTGGCTGCACAGGAGGAAACTGAAAAATACCACGTTTTTCCAACAATCTTCCTTATCTTTTTATTCATTTATAATAAAGAGGAAATTGAATCTTAATTTTAAATATAAAACTTACTTAAATGAACATTAGAAATAAAAATCCTGTTATACAATGTATATGTGTTTGAGATACTAGAATACTTCAAGGACGAAATTCGGATTTTCAGAATTGATACTACCAACTTATTACATACATTTTGGTCTAATCTATTGATTTTCTATGCTTCCATTTCGTTTTAATATTAAAGTTCGTTGTTCTTGAAAAACTTAATATTTTGGCAATGTTAACGCTTAGTCCGCCTTACTGTTATATATATGTCTTAGAGGCTTGCGATAATCAAACGCGCAAAGCAGTACAAAATGAGACTTTCACTTTGCATAAAAAAAAATAATAAAATTAAGAAGTATATATTCCATTTAGACAGATTATGAAAGAGAGGGTTAAGAAGGAAAGGAAACAAAAAAAAAAGATTATTTGTTACCAATGAAAATAAGGCGGAAAGTAAATACAACATTGAGTTTTAAATACATTTATATTACACAGAAGCCCCCTCCTCTCATAAAAAATATATATCATGAATGGTTGAAACTCATTCAGTATGAAGGTCATGATATTTAATGAAAATGTATATTATTGCAGTATATTTGAAGTCCTTGTCCTGGTGAAACTGGATATAAATTGTGACTGTCGTAAAAAGTAAAATCAAAAATACTGAACTCCTAGGAAAATTCAAAACGGAAAGTCCGTAATCAAATGGCAAAATCAAAACCGCAAACATTTCAAATGAATGGATAATAACTGTAATATTCCTGACTTGGTACAATTTATAAAGGCTGACAAAATAAAAAGTTAAAAACTTTTCGTAAATTATCCATAATAAAACAAGCGTAATGTCTTATTAAGTTTCGTGTTTTATTTAATTAGGGAACTTAGCTTCATATTATATTATAATAAAGACAAGTGAAAAGAAAACAAATCAATATCTAGTTTAAAAATGATAAGGTACTTAGAATTTAAGCTATCTTTTTGTCATATTATAACAATTTATATGATAAACGACACATTAAACGCCTTCTATCAAGGAATTCGCAACTGCATGTTTATCTTTCGTAAACGAGTTAAATTTATTAGCTGAGATTAAAGACATTTGCACTCTTTATAGGATGGACACTATTATTAACTACTTTGATTTTAGGGGTTAATGTACAAAAGGTACCAATAACTTGCACTTTTTACTTGTTATCTCAATAATTTATCATTTCTCTGACGAATTCATACAGTTCATCCAAAATTAATCGCACTGGATTGAAATATTAGGACGCATATTTTTTTAATCCTAAGTATTTAAGTCCTTATCAAATATAAAGTGAGGGTAAGGAAAATATTTGAAACGAAATACCAGGTCGAGGGGTGAAGATCGTACACTTTTGAGAATTATACAGTTCAGACTTACAAAGTCAGTCAAGGTTCTTTGAGTAAACTTAACACTCACAGAAAAAAATTAATACAATTATACATGTACCAAACATCTAACTTTGCCCTTAGTTCTGCAAGCAGCTTCACACAGTTCATTACATTTAAAATAAAAACTGATATCTTCTCTTCTTTTTTATCTGGGTAAAGTTTTTGCAGTTATTTATAATAGAGAGGACTCTGTCAAGCATTGAGACCTGAAGCTGGGTAATTTGTTGCATCATTATATCCACTTCGACTAACTCTTTTGGAACGGAAAACCTAACTTGTGTAATGCAGGTGCCAACTTTTCAAATTCAAGGAGAACAGATTTCCCTCTGGATATTTTGCATAGAATTATCTAGTATAATACTAGAAAAAAATGTGTTTTCTTTTTTGTTCACGTTACACCGTCACATGGCACTCAAGAAATTATTGCAGACTTATTGTATCATTCAAATGTTACAAATTATAAATGAATCAATAAAAATTATTAAGAAAATTCAGTATGTCAGCTGTCTTAAGCACTTCTGTGGAACCAACAATATGGTTTTTTTTCAAATTGTTTGTCAAAGTAAGAAGTCGGAGGGGATACAAATTGGGTTATCCCGATCTATAAATAATGAAAATATGGGAAGGCCCACATTTACGTGACGTTTATGAGAAAGTTAGGGTTAATTGTAGGTACAGACCTTGATAAATATAAGGTTCAAGTTGTCAATGTAATGCTTTTTACCTTGCTTTATTTACATTAAGGCTAATTGGTATATATGTTTGTATATGTTTAAGGTGGGAGTATAAAATATACGGACGTTATATTATCTATGTTAATAGACCGTAGTGTATAGACATACATATATCTTTAAACTGTTGAAATACCAATGCTACTGCACACTGTTTCCCTTTTCTTCAATCTTACATTTCCTTAGAAATTGAATAATTTTAAATTAACCTTAATTATTTTTCACCTTGGCGAAATATTACGGTTTTCCCAAAAGATAAATTCCATAACGTTACGTACTCTTTCAAACTTGAGAATATATTATTTTATTTTATCTACTAATTATTTCATTTAATTATATATTCTCCAAAAAATGCCGATTGAAAGAATTAAATAATTTTTTTATACTTACTTCATCCGCTCGTTCTAGTGGGCTCGCTTAAATTGTTATTTCAAATGGAGTCACAATTAAAATCAAAAATAATTACAATATTCTGAATATAATAGTCTGTTATCAAGGATGATATAATTGAATTAAAAAAAAATCATTATTTGTGAATGAAATGAACTATTACAATTTCTTGTGATAAATTTGATATTAATACAATTGCATTTTACAATAATTTTTTAAAATTTGAAAGGGGAAATTTTTCTATGTTTTCAGATAACTAAATATTCAATTAAAGTATGCATACCCTTAACATAGAACAAATCTGAAAATTCTTAATAATACATGCTAAGAAATTGCCTCCGTTGAAATTCTGCAAATATCCCATAGAGCAAATTACATGGATGATTAATATTGACCATTTGGTATATGGCCGTGTTCTAAGCGACACGTACATGAAGAGCATAAATTAATTTCTTGAATGAAATCAAAATCTTTAGCTACTAATGACTGCCGTAGGAGGTCGACCGGAATTTTTAGCGAAGATTTCTTGGCATGAATTATGGACTTGCATTTACATCATGACTTTATACTCGACTATTTAGAAACCGTATTTTTCCTGTGCTAAATAAAGGCGACAGTAGTATACCGTAAACGAGACATTTTTTAAACGCTAATTAGGTTTCAACTCTTTCTGTTTCAGTTGAACTTCGATGAAATCGTCTGTTCGTTCTCAGGCTCATTTGATCTTATGGCTCAAGACATGTTCAAGTACTTATCTTTTTAAATTTGTAGATTTGAACATTCTGTAAATCTAAACCAGAGAACCACTTCATACGCACGAAATTTATAATCTTTGTTTGATCTTTTAACGACTGCATCGGAATTCTCGATTGACGATTTCCAAACAACTTAAGAGCATTGATATGTGTGGATACACAACATTATATCGGTTACATTTAATTACAATAATAAAAAACATCTAGGAGTCTCCTTTTGTCTTTAACAATGTAAATAAACTATCTCGCGAGATCATAAATTTCTAAAGTTTTATTTTTAGTTTTAGCTATATGTTGTCTTGTCTGTGAAGCAATATTCGAGCGACTGTTTTCGCCGTAAGTAGTAATTACAATTGTGAAAAATTGTGATAATGTCAGCTAAGGAGGAACTACTAATAATAAGACCGGAAAATAATAAGTTTGCAGTTGTATTTGCATTGACACTTCTTATATCCATAAACATACTTAGTCATGCAACCTCGTTTATGGTCCTCCATTGACTGTTAACTCAGACAGAAATTATTTATTTGCATACATTATATTATAATAAAGTTTTCCTTTATTGGTGATGATGACCTATCTTTATTGCGAAGTACATATATGGTAGAAGAATTCCAATCTTTATTTTGCATACTAGTAGTTTATAGTGTATATGTACTAATAAAATTGAGAATGGAACTGGGGAATGTGTCAAATAAATTACAACCCTACCAAAGATTTAAAACAAGTTTAAGGCCACCAAAGGGTATAAACATAGCGGGAAAAAAACGCATCAACCCTCCTCTATACCTCTAGCCAATGTAGATTAAACAAACACACAGAAATACGCACAGTTAAAATCAGTTTAATAAAAGTTTGAGTCCGATATCTGAAAAAGTAACAGAAGAAACTAAGCGATGAAAATGATACATAAATTAACAAAGGACTACTAGCAGTTACTGACATGCCAGCTCCATAAAATATATATGATGAAAATTGTTTGTACTAGTTGCCAGCACATAATACATAAAATTGAGAATGGAAATGGGGAATGTGCCAAAGAGACAACAACCCAACCATGAAGCAGACAACAGCCAAAGGCCACCAATGGGTCTTCAATGTAACGAGAAACTCCCGCACCCGAAGATGTCATTCAGCTGTTTCCTAAATAAATATGTATACTAGTTCAGTGATAATAAACGTCATACTTAACTCCGAATTATACACAAGAAACTAAAATTTAAATTCATACAAGACTACAAGACTAACAAAGGCCAGAGGCTCCTGACTTGGGACAGGCGCATAATTGCGACGGGTTTAAACATGTTTTTGGAGATCTCAACCCTCCCCTATACCTCCAGCCAATGTAGAAAACACAGACGCGCAACACTACGTACAGTAAAACTCAGTTCAGGAGAAGTCGGAGTCCGATGTCAGAATATGAAAAAAAAGAAAATAAACAAAATGGCAATAATACATGAATAACAACAGACTACTGAGGTTACTGACATGCCAACTCCAGACCTCAATTAAACTGATTGAAAGATTATGTCTTCATCATATGAATATCAGGCACAATCCCTCCTGTTAGGGGTTTAGTATTATACCATCATGAAATATATGAGAAGAACATATCCCGTGTCATGCCAACAACTGATTTTAGAATAAACGTGTTTAATTCCGATGCAAAGACCTTATAAGAGAATCAATATTAAGGCCAAAATATGCAATCTTTAATGACCTGACAACAGTACCGTAACTATATCCCTTCTAAATAAGTCTGTTGAAAAGTTTTGTTAGCTTTTGAGTTGAATACTAACATTTTTACGCATAAAAGATTGGATGTGAAATACCTGAATGTATGGGATTATCGAAAATCGAAACACCAATTTTTGTATCATAATTCTTTATCCGGCAGTGGAATCCATTGTATACGCAACTTTCCTTAAAACCTCATTCAAATATAATTGAGTCTTCCTCGGCATCTTAACGTGTGTACTTACTAATTTTATTTTGAATTTCCCTAATCTAATCATAGAATTTTCCATTGTTTATTGTGGGGGCGAGTGCTTTATTTGTGTAACTATAATTCTATTTATTATGATTTTAAAGGTAAATAGTGTCATTAACTTTCAGTTGCGATCTGATAAAATTTCCTTTTTTTCGAATAACGTCAACATCCTAGTTTATTTTTTCGTCTCCAGTCGTAAGCAGTTCCGTAATGATGATGATGTTGGACTGGCGTTTTACATTTTGAACCATTGACGGGGTGTTAATTTTATAAAATAAAAAAAAATAAAAAAGAGGAGAAAACAGGTCCGTTTCAGATAAATTGGAAAGACAGAGACAATTCCATGATAGACTTCAAATCATTAACAGAAATTTCTTTTATGCATAGAAAGTTTATAAAGAAAATTATTTATCAGCTATCATAATACCTCTATTCACGACGACAACCAACTCGATGGCCACGGCGGTCTCTCGGTAGCGTTTTCGACATCAAAATAATGACTTCATAGTTTTGTGGTGATCAATTGTAACGTGAGATGATATTTGGATTTTAACAACGTTTTTGCGCTTTTCGAATTTGTCTGTCGGATACAGACTTTCTGTTTTGTTATACTCTGCATTATGATTTGGTGTATGCTTTGTTAGATACTCAACGTCTCCTCAGTGGTTGCAAAGCGACTTGTCGAACTTAAATTTTATTTTGAACCAGTAGTCCACAACTTCCACAATAAAGGACATTACTTTTTAATGTTGTTGTTACTGTGTCCTAAAACTATGACAATGTCATTTCATAAATTACATTGCTTTGACTACCATCGCACGCCAATCTTTATCATAAAGGACAGTTGGTTAGATGAAAGTGATGGATTGCCACGCCTATATCAAACTAAGGTCCTATAAACTGACTAGTATTCGAATTTGATAAAAAAAAATATAATGAATATCTCTTTTTGTTTCAGAATTGAAAGTGTTGAGAGAAACGTTGTTAATTCTAGATTTAGTTATAGAAGTCGTCTACATCCCCCTTTTTCTTAGTTATTC
Source organism: Mytilus edulis (assembly GCF_963676685.1). Lineage (NCBI taxonomy): Eukaryota > Metazoa > Mollusca > Bivalvia > Mytilida > Mytilidae > Mytilus > Mytilus edulis. Next base: position 38,559,983 of record NC_092344.1, on the reverse strand, counting down.
GAAAAAATTGCAAATATCTAACAAATTCAAATTCATTAGCTTACACAACTTTTTCTCATGCTATCCCCCTCAACATTGTCTTCTGAAGAGAGAATGAAAGGGGTCACCCGTAGAAGGAATGTTATCCCGAATTTCCGGAAGAAAAACAAACGTTGAATATCGAAATGCCGGTAAAAAGCATTTATTTCCCCGAATCCCGAAAAGTTGTTAATATATTCCGGAGTTCCAATTCGTGTAAATCCCGAATTCAAACACAAAAAAAAGTCGGAAAAGTTCTGTTCTAGAGTTCAGTTTAATTTTCAGAATTTAAAATCATACAAAAATGTTTGACATAAAGGTTCGTCTTCAGACACGTAAATTTATGTACGATACTAGCTTGGCTGGATTGTAATAGAAAATAGTCAATGCAATGCATAATATAACTAAGGTCTTCAGTCACGGAACGACTGTCTTACTTTATATATAGGGATGGCACATCAAAGATAAGATTAATTTACTAATTGTACTATAGAATTACAACAAAACTTAAATTCACTTGAATACATTGATCTCTTAACTTGTCGATTTGAAAGCCTGCCAGATAAATGGCTGATATTCTGAGAACAGACCTTGATGAAATTTGAAATAAGTTTCATGGGAACGAAGATTTTGTAAAAACGTTATAGTGTATTAGATCATCAACGACGTAATTTAAAACAATAAGACGCCGAGGTTGAAAAGAGTTCTAGCTCATAATGAAGAAAATGTCAACTGCATGTAGCAAGAAGGTCTACGCACGTACCCGAAGTTTTTCACAGTTTGTGGACATATGTTGCTGGTGAATAAAGTCGTACCGACAATAAAGTAAAATACTTTTTGATGTTGATACAGACAACAACAGTGCGTGTCCTAAAACTATGACAATATTATTTTATAAATTACATTGTTTCGAGCTTCTCTGTGCGATAGAACATTGGTCGGATACTAGTACATGTAGTATTGACAGTTTGACATAAAATAAACTGCGTGTCAATGTGCTTTAGATATGCTTATTGTAATATATTGTTTAGACTTGCTACATGTCCCTTCCTTTAACAATTTTACTGCTATAACTAGGAGATTACCATTATACTGAACACAAACACCCCTGCTAAAGTTATTATGCGTATAGTCTGTTACGTCTGACACGCATATTTTTGACGTTTTGTCAATATGTTGTCCTTATTTCAGTCTATAGTAAAGTATGATAAAACAATTTGAACTTTTTTTCGAAATAGTATTTACCTGTCTAGTCTATGGATATAAGTTTTATATTTCTTAACTGTTATGATTTTATAGAAAAGCTGTTTATTAGTGTGGACTTGTTGAATACACAGTATTGACGCAATAACGTGCGTAACGTCACTGGATTGAAATATTAGGACGCATATTCTTTTAATCCTAAGTATTTAGGTCCTTATAAAATATAAAGTGAGGGTAAGGAAAATATCTGAAACGAAATACCAGGTCGAGGGGTGAAGATCGTACACTTTTGAGAATTATACAGTTCAGACTTACAAAGTCAGTCAAGGTTCTTTAAGTAAACTTAACACTCACAGAAAAAAATTAATACAATTATACATGTACCAAACATCTAACTTTGCCCTTAGTTCTGCAAGCAGCTTCACACAGTTCATTACATTTAAAATAAAAACTGAATTATTCTCTTCTTTTTTATCTGGGTAAAGTTTTTGCAGTTATTTATAATAGAGAGGACTCTGTCAAGCATTGAGACCTGAAGCTTGGTAATTTGTTGCATCATTATATCCACTTCGACTAACTCTTTTGGAACGAAAAACCTAACTTGTGTAATGCAGGTGCCAACTTTTCAAATTCAAGGAGAACAGATTTCCCTCTGGATATTTTGTATAGAATTATCTAGTATAATACTAGAAAAAATGTGTTTTCTTTTTTGTTCACGTTACACCGTCACATGGCACTCAAGTAATTATTGCAGACTTATTGTATCATTCAAATGTTACAAATTATAAATGAATCAATAAAAATTATTAAGAAAATTCAGTATGTCAGCTGTCGTAAGCACTTCTGTGGAACCAACAATATGGTTTTTTTTTCAAATTGTTTGTCAAAGTAAGAAGTCGGAGGGGATACAAATTGGGTTATCCCGATCTATAAATAATGAAAATATGGGAAGGCCTACATTTACGTGACGTTTATGAGAAAGTTAGGGTTAATTGTACGTACAGACCTTGATAAATATAAGGTTCAAGTTGTCAATGAAATGCCTTTTACCTTCCTTTATTTACATTAAGGCTAATTGGTATACATGTTTGTATATGTTTAAGGTGGGAGTATAAAATATACGGACGTTATATTATCTATGTTAATAGACCGTAGTGTATAGACATACACATATCTTTAAACTGTTGAAATACCAATGCTACTGCACACTGTTTCCCTTTTCTTCAATCTTACATTTCCTTAGAAATTGAATAATTTTAAATTAACCTTAATTATTTTTCACCTTGGAGAATTTTACGGTTTTCCCAAAAGATAAATTCCATAACGTTACGTACTCTTTCAAACTTGAGAATATATTATTTTATTTTATCTAGTAATTATTTCATTTAATTATATATTCTCAAAAAAATGCCGATTGAAAGAATTAAAGCATTTTTTTATACTTACTTCATCCGCTCGTTCTAGTGGGCTCGCTTAAATTGTTATTTCAAATGGAGTCACAATTAAAATCAAAAATAATTACAATATTCTGAATATAATAGTCTGTTATCAAGGATGATATAATTGAATTAAAAAAAAATCATTATTTGTGAATGAAATGAACTATTACAATTTCTTGTGATAAATTTGATATTAATACAATTGCATTTTACAATAATTTTTAAAAATTTGAAAGGGGAATTTTTTCTATGTTTTCAGATAACTAAATATTCAATTAAAGTATGCATACCCTTAACATAGAACAAATCTGAAAATTCTTAATAATACATGCTAAGAAATTGCCTCCGTTGAAATTCTGCAAATATCCCATAGAGCAAATTACATGGATGATTAATATTGACCATTTGGTATATGGCCGTGTTCTAAGCGACACGTACATGAAGAGCATGAATTAATTTCTTGAATGAAATCAAATCTTTAGCTACTAATGACTGCCGTAGGAGGTCGACCGGAATTTTTAGCGAAGATTTCTTGGCATGAAATATGGACTTGCATTTACATCATGACTTTATACTCGACTATTTAGAAACCGTATTTTTCCTGTGCTAAATAAAGGCGACAGTAGTATACCGTAAACGAGACATTTTTTAAACGCTAATTAGGTTTCAACTCTTTCTGTCACAGTTGAACTTCGATGAAATCGTCTGTTCGTTCTCAGGCTCATTTGATCTTATGGCTCAAGACATGTTCAAGTACTTATCTTTTTAAATTTGTAGATTTGAACATTCTGGAAATCTAAACCAGAGAACCACTTCATACGCACGAAATTTATAATCTTTGTTTGATCTTTTAACGACTGCATCGGAATTCTCGATTGACGATTTCCAAACTTAAGACCATAGGCTCTGGCAGCATTGATATGTGTGTATATGTCGTGTACAAATTGCAATTTTGTACAGGTTATAACATGTACAAAAATATTGTACATGTTATAATTTGTACAATGCTAAAATACAAGTTATAACATGTACAAAATGACCCCATACATGTTATAATATGTACAAAATATAGCTTAAAAGGGTTTTAACCTGTACAAAATTTTAAAAATAATAATAAAGCAGAATATACATGCATGATTGAAATTTATTAAATAATAAAGAACAATAATCAAAAGCAAAAGAAGGTGCATTATTTACAGCATGCATAAAATACTACATTTTCATACATTTTAGAAACATAATTGTTTTTACTTGTTGCTAAAAGACAGACACATGTGACACCTTGAGTTGCTCAAAACCTTCATTCTCCTACAATTACACCTACCATAATTACAACTGCCTTTCTTACACTGACAATGCACAAAAACTTGCCCTCCTCTCAATAATAACTTACGCACTATCTCTCTCACACTCATATCACTCATTGGGACTTGCATTTGCAAAAAAATGAACCTAGCTTCTCTTTATTTGTCCAACATAAGTTCCAATTTTATAGCCGCCATATTCATTCACGCTCATCACCACGTCTTCAATGTTTCTCTCATCTACTGTCTACAGGGCCCCTATAAATGGACGGAATATAACGTTATCACCTTGGGAGAGCACAGTTATTCTAGTTTTTAAGTTTTTTATAAGACACTAGCTTGTACCTGCATGCTGTCCAGAAAGGGCCCTCTTTCGTGCACGCTTGATGTCAATATTTGAAATTTCAGATAAACCTTCACTAATATTGACAGCACGAATATTACCACCTGAAAGCACCCTCTTAAGAGGAAGTTTACAAAGAGATGTCATGCTGATACTTGCTTCATCAGCTATGTTAGCATCACTTGATTCACTCACCATTGTTTCTGTTTCTAACTCAATGGTTTGTTCATTATTGTCTGCTAAATCAAGACCATCATTTTCAGTGTTTGTTTCAGTAATAATGTCCGTCTCTGATATTGTTTTGTCAGTTGCAATTCAGTGTCGGTTTTATGTTCTGTCTTGGTCAAAGGGTCTTCACTATGAGTATAATTGAATACAGAACTTGCTTCAAATATTGCTTCTATGTCTTCTTCTGTTTGAATACCAGGCGAGAATACGGAATAATGTTTATTGACTTCAGTGTATTTTAAAAACCTTTAAGGTATTAAGTAATCATAAAAACTATTAACTGGTCATTGACTTTATCAAAAAAAGTATCACACTAACATGAATGGACAATAACAAAAAATGATGAAAATGTTATTAAGGTTAATGGCATGTTTTGTGATAATAGAAACATATTTTCATTTTCAAATATTGTACAAGTTAAAACCATTTTTAAGCAATATTTTGTACAAGTTATAACATGTATGAGGTACTTTTGTACATGTTATAAAAAACTTGTATTTTTGCATTGTACAAATTATAACATGTACAAATTTTTTGTACATGTTATAACCTGTACAAAATTGCAACTTGTACACGACATATACACAACATTATATCGGTTACATTTAATTGCAATAATAAAAAACATCTAGGAGTCTCCTTTTGTCTTTAACAATGTAAATAAACTATCTCGCGAGATCATAAATTTCCAAAGTTTTATTTTTAGTTTTAGCTATATGTTGTCTTGTCTGTGAAGCAATATTCGAGCGACTGTTTTCGCCGTAAGTAGTAATTACAATTGTGAAAAATTGTGATAATGTCAGCTTAGGAGGAACTTCTAATAATAAGACCGGAAAATAATAAGTTTGCAGTTGTATTTGCATTGACACTTCTTATATCCATAAACATGCTTAGTCATGCATCCTCGTTTATGGTCCTCCATTGACTGTTAACTCAGACAGAAATTTTTTATTTGCATACATTATATTATAATAAAGTTTTCCTTTATTGGTGATGATGACCTATCTTTATTGCGAAGTACATATATGGTAGAAGAATTCCAATCTTTATTTTGCATACTAGTAGTTTATAGTGTATATGTACTAATAAAATTGAGAATGGAACTGGGGAAGGTGTCAAATAAATTACAACCCTACCAAAGATTTAAAACAAGTTTAAGACCACCAAAGGGTATAAACATAGCGAAAAAAAACGCATCAACCCTCCTCTATACCTCTAGCCAATGTAGATTAAACAAACACACAGAAATACGCACAGTTAAAATCAGTTTAATAGAAGTTTGAGTCCGATATCTGAAAAAGTAACAGAAGAAACTAAGCGATGACAATGATACATAAATTAACCAAGGACTACTAGCAGTTACTGACATGCCAGCTCCATAAAATATATATGATGAAAATTGTTTGTACTAGTTGCCAGCACATAATACATAAAATTGAGAATGGAAATGGGGAATGTGCCAAAGAGACAACAACCCAACCATGAAGCAGACAACAGCCAAAGGCCACCAATGGGTCTTCAATGTAACAAGAAACTCCTGCACCCGAAGATGTCCTTCAGCTGTTTCCTAAATAAATATGTATACTAGTTCAGTGATAATGGACGTCATACTTAACTCCGAATTATACACAAGAAACTAAAATTTAAATTCATACAAGACTAACAAAGGCCAGAGGCTCCTTACTTGGGACAGGCGCATAATTGCGACGGGTTTAAACATGTTTTGGAGATCTCAACCCTCCCCTATACCTCCAGCCAATGTAGAAAACACAGACGCGCAACACTACGTACAGTAAAACTCAGTTCAGGAGAAGTCGGAGTCCGATGTCAGAATATGAAAAAAAAGAAAATAAACAAAATGGCAATAATACATGAATAACAACAGACTACTAGAGGTTACTGACATGCCAACTCCAGACCTCAATTAAACTGATTGAAAGATTATGTCTTCATCATATGAATATCAGGCACAATCCCTCCTGTTAGGGGTTTAGTATTATACCATCATGAAATATATGAGAAGAACATAACCCGTGTCATGCCAACAACTGATTTTAGAATAAACGTGTTTAATTCCGATGCAAAGACCTTATAAGAGAATCAATATTAAGGTAGCACAATACAAAGATTTTTCATTCCCAATCAGACATCTTGAAACTGATGTAATTCCACTCATCTTTCTTTAAATTTTATAAATGAGGTACCAAAAGAAAGAAGAAGGATTAATCTTTCAAATTGTGATACTTTTATTATGACATAATCTTTACATAATTAATTGTTATGTAACTAGTTGCCATATTGTGATGTCCATACTTGAATGAATTTAGCGTCTTTGTTCTTCATAGCATCCCAAAATATTTTATAGATTCTTGCACAACACAGTTTGACCTCCAAAACTGTGTCTCAGATTTTTCCTATTGTATTTCATTCTCTCATAAATCTACAATGAAATTTGCAACATCAATTCATAAGAGACCACTAAATGCAATTGGGTATAAAGTTTGTTCTATTGATGTTTATGGAAATCTGAGACACAGTTTTGGAGGTCAAGCTGTGTTGTACAAGAATCTATAAAATATTTCGGGATGCTATGAAGAACAAAGACGCTAAATTCATTCAAGTGTGGACATCACAATATAGCAACTAATTACATAATAATTAATTATGTAATATTTATGTCATAATAAAACAATTTGAAAGATTAATCTTTGTTCTTTCTTTTGGTACCTCATTTATAATATATAAAGAAGGATTAAATGAATTACATCAGTTTAAAGTTGTCTGATTGGGAGTGAACAAATCTTTGTATTGTGCTACCTTAAAGCCAAAATATGCAATCTTTAATGACCTGACAACAGTATCGTAACTATATCCCTTCTAAATAAGTCTGTTGAAAAGTTTTGTTAGCTTTTGAGTTGAATACTGACATTTTTGTGCATAAAAGATTGGATGTGAAATACCTGAATGTATGGGATTATCGAAAATCGAAACACCAATTTTTGTATCATAATTCTTTATCCGGCAGTGGAATCCATTGTATACGCAACTTTCCTTAAAACCTCATTCAAATATAATTGAGTCTTCCTCGGCATCTTAACGTGTGTGCTTACTAATTTTATTTTGAATTTTCCTAATCTAATCATAGAATTTTCCATTGTTTATTGTGGGGGGCGAGTGATTTATTTGTGTAACTATAATTCTATTTATTATGATTTTAAAGGTAAATAGTGTCATTAACTTTCAGTTGCGATCTGATAAAATTTCCTTTTTTTCGAATAACGTCAACATCCTAGTTTATTTTTTCGTCTCCAGTCGTAAGCAGTTCCGTAATGATGATGATGTTGGACTGGCGTTTTACATTTTGAACCGTTGACGGGGTGTTAATTTTATAAAATAAAAAAAAATAAAAAAAGAGGAGAAAACAGGTCCGTTTCAGATAAATCGGAAAGACAGAGACAATTCCATGATAGACTTCAAATCATTAACAGAAATTTCTTTTATGCATAGAAAGTTTATAAAGAAAATTGAAAAATAATAAAACAATTCCATTTATTTATCAGCTATCATAATACCTGTATTCACGACGACAACCAACTCGATGGCCACGGCGGTCTCTCGGTAGCGTTTTCGACATCAAAATAATGACTTTATAGTTTTGTGGTGATCAATTGTAACGTGAGATGATATTTGGATTTTAACAACGTTTTTGCGCTTTTCGAATTTGTCTGTCGGATACAGACTTCCTGTTTTGTTATACTCTGCATTATGATTTGGTGTATGCTTTGTTAGATACTCAACGTCTCCTCAGTGGTTGCAAAGCAACTTGTCGAACTTAAATTTTATTTTGAACCAGTAGTCCACAACTTCCACAATAAAGGACATTACTTTTTAATGTTGTTGTTACTGTGTCCTAAAACTATGACAATGTCATTTCATAAATTGCATTGCTTTGACTACCATCGCACGCCAATCTTTATCATAAAGGACAGTTGGTTAGATGAAAGTGATGGATTGCCACGCCTATATCGAACTAAGGTCCTATAAACTGACTAGTATTCGAATTTGATAAAAAAAAATATAATGAATATCTCTTTTTGTTTCAGAATTGAAAGTGTTGAGAGAAACGTTGTTAATTCTAGATTTAGTTATAGAAGTCGTCTATAGCTACATCCCCCTTTTTCTTAGTTATTCGAAGAAATTGCAAATATCTAACAAATTCAAATTCATTAGCTTACACAACTTTTTCTCATGCTATCCCCCTCAACATTGTCTTCTGAAGAGAGAATGAAAGGGGTCACCCGTAGAAGGAATGTTATCCCGAATTTCCGGATGAAAAACAAACGTTGAATATCGAAATGCCGGTAAAAAGCATTTATTTCCCCGAATCCCGAAAAGTTGTTAATATATTCCGGAGTTCCAATTCGTGTAAATCCCGAATTCAAACACACAAAAAAAGTCGGAAAAGTTCTGTTCTAGAGTTCAGTTTAATTTTCAGAATTTAAAATCATACAAAAATGTTTGACATAAAGGTTCATCTTCAGACACGTAAATTTATATACGATACTAGCTTGGCTAGATTGTAATAGAAAATAGTCAATGCAATGCATAATATAACTAAGGTCTTCAGTCACGGAACGACTGTCTTACTTTATATACAGGAATGGCACATCAAAGATAAGATTAATTTACCAATTGTACTATAGAATTACATCAAAACTTAAATTCACTTGAATACGTTGATCTGTTAACTTGTCGATTTAAAAGCCTGCCAGACAAATGGCTGATATTCTGAGAACAGACCTTGATGAAATTTGAAATAAGTTTCATGGGAACGAAGGTTTTGTAAAAACGTTATAGTGTATTAGATCATCAACGACGTAATTTAAAACAATAAGACGCCAAGGTTGAAAAGAGTTCTAGCTCATAATGAAGAAAATGTCAACTGCATGTAGCCAGAAGGTCTACGCACGTACCCGAAGTTTTTCACAGTTTGTGGACATATGTTGCTGGTGAATAAAGTCGTACCAACAATAAAGTAAAATAATTTTTGATGTTGATACAGACAACAACAGTGCGTGTCCTAAAACTATGACAATATCATTTTATAAATAACATTGTTTCGAGCTTCTCTGTGCGATAGAACATTGATCGGATACTAGTATATGCAGTATTGACAGTTTGACATAAAATGAACTGAGTGTCAATGTACTTTAGATATGCTTATTGTAATATATTGTTTAGACTTGCTACATGTCCCTTCCTTTAACAATTTGACTGCTATAACTAGGAGATTACCATTATACTGACATCTGTAGGAGGAAGGACAATCAGTAGGCTGCTAGTTATTAGTAAACATATAAATTAGTAAGAAAGAAATAAAAGAAAGGGAATTGTAGCAAGTACATTGTATATATAGTTACAAAGGTCTTTCTTCTAAATACGGACTCTCAAACTATTCCTTTTTAGCTCACCGGGCCGAAAGGCCAAGTGAGCTTTTCTCATCACTTGGCGTCCGGCGTCCGTCGTCGTCGTCGTCCTGCGTTAACTTTTACAAAAATCTTCTCCTCTGAAACTACTGGGACAAATTTTACCAAACTTGGCCACAATCATCATTGGGGTATCTAGTTTAAAAAATGTGTCCGGTGACCCGCCAAACCAACCAAGATGGCCGCCATGGCTAAAAATAGAACATAGGGGTAAAATGCAGTTTTTGGCTTATAACTCAAAAACCAAAGCATTTAGAGCAAATCTGACAATAATATTGTTCATCAGGTCAAAATCTATCTGCCCTGAAATTTTCAGATGAATCAGACATTCCGTTGTTGGGTTGCTGCCCCTGAAATGGTAATTTTAAGGAAATTTTGCTGTTTTTGGTTATTATCTTGAATATTATTATAGATAGAGATAAACTGTAAACTGCAATAATGTTCAGCAAAGTAAGATCTACAAATAGGTCAACATGACCAAAATGGTCAGTTGACCACTTTAGGAGTTATTGCCCTTTATAGTCAATTTTTAACCATTTTTCGTAAATCTTAGTAATCTTTTAGAAAAATCTTCTCCTCTGAAACTACTGGGCCGAATTTAACCAAACTTAGCCATAATCATCATTGGGGTATCTAGTTAAAAAAATGTGTCCGGTAACTCGGCCAACAAACCAAGATGGCCGCCATGGCTAAAAATAGAACATGGGGGTAAAATGCAGTTTTTGGCTTATAACTCAAAAACCAAAGCATTAAGAGCAAATCCGACAGGAAGTAAAATTGTAGATCAGGTCAAGATCTATCTGCCTTGGAATTTTCGGATTAATCGGATAATCGGTTGTTAGGTTGCTGCCCCTAAAATGGTAATTTTAAGGAAATTTTGCTGTTTTTGGTTATTATCTTGAATATTATTATAGATAGAGATAGTAAATTTTTAACCATTTTTCGTCAATCTTAGTAATCTTTTAGAAATATCTTCTCCTCTAAAACTACTTGGCCAAATTTAAGCAAACTTTGCCACAATCATCATTGGGGTTTCAATTTTAAAAAATGTGTCCGGTGCCCCGCCAAACCAACCAAGATGGCCGCCATGGCTAAAAATAGAACATAGGGGTAAAATGCAGTTTTGGGCTTATAACTCAAAAACCAAAGCATTTAGAGCAAATCTGACATGGGGTTATATTGTTCATCAGGTCAAGATATATCTGCCCTGAAATTTGCAGATGAATCGGACATTTCGTTGTTAGGTTGCTGCCCCTGAAATGGTAATTTTAAGGAAATTTTGCTGTTTTTGGTTATTATCTTGAATATTATTATAGATAGATATAAACTGTAAACTGCAATAATGTTCAGCAAAGTAAGATCTACAATAAGTCAACATGAACAAAATGGTCAGTTGACCACTTTAGGAGTTATTGCCCTTTATAGTCAATTTTTAACCATTTTTCGTAAATCTTAGTAATTTTTTAGAAAAATCTTCTCCTCTGAAACTACTGGGCCAAATTTAACCAAACTTACCCATAATCATCATTGTGGTATCTAGTTAAAAAAAAGTGTCCGGTAACTCGGCCAACAAACCAAGATGGCCGCCATGGCTAAAAATAGAACATGGGGGTAAAATGCAGTTTTTGGCTTATAACTCAAAAACCAAAGCATTAAGAGCAAATCTAACAGGCAGTTAAATTGTTGATCAGGTCACGATCTATCTGCCCTGGAATTTTCAGATGAATCGGATAATCGGTTGTTAGGTTGCTGCCCCTGAATTGGTAATTTTGAGGAAATTTTGCTGTTTTTTTTGTTATTATCTTGAATATTATTATAGATAGAGATAAACTGTAAACAGCAATAATGTACAGCAAAGTAAGAACTAAAAATAAGTCAGAATGACCTAAATAGTCAATTGACCCCCTAAGGAGTTATTGCCCTTCATAGTCAATTTTTAACAATTTTCTTAAAATTTGAAGATTTTCAATAACATTTTCCACAGAAAGTACTGTTATAGATAGAGATAATTGTAAGCAGCAAGAATGTTTAGTAAAGTAAGATCTACAAACACATCACCATCACCAAAACACAATTTTGTCATGAATCCATCTGTGTCCATTGTTTAATATTCACATAGACCAAGGTGAGCGACACAGGCTCTTTAGAGCCTCTAGTTTAATTTAGAATGAGTGCACTGTGTGTGTGAATGTAGACGTGACATATGGGAGTACGTATTTTCACGCCAGACAAACATCTTTGTGCATGTTTTCATATTCGATTAAGTACTTTGAAGTTTCAAAGGGGAGTGGTTTGCCCATCGAATAATAAAGGGAACAGTAGAAAATAATATAATAAGTCCATTACGTACATTAAGCGATCTCGATCATTCTAAAGCTCATGTATAAAGGTCAGATGTTTATTTATTATTGTGCAGCGATCAACAGGGGAAGTCACCTGCTGAAAGTCACAAATGATGGCTAAAATATATCATGAAACAATTACCATATTTCATTTTACTTCTCGGGTCGGTGTACCATGAAATAGTGCATTACAGTTGATAATTATGTTTATTCTATCCAGATTGTAACATTGGTATACGGCCGTTATTAAACGGCATTATTTCACCAAGAACTGATTCAATGATAAACAAAACAGTACACGCATTATGGTCGAGAGACGGGAATTTAGACAACACACCAATGGCTGCGGACCATCCTTACCACTTTTTATAGCTTCAGTTGATCTCAGACAACGACCAAGACAAACATAAGGATCAGCGTGACATTTGAAAGCAAGTTGAAGTAGAACATTGTCAAACCCCTTTTAAGAAACTGAAAACATCTCAGGACAAGATAGATGCATGGTTTCGAAATAAAACAACATTGACGATGCACAGAAAGATCAGAATGAACATTTTAGTACACAAAAATAAAAAAGAACGTTTTAGTACACAAAAAGAATAAAGATCATTTTTGTACAAAAAAGAAAAAAGAACATTTTGATACCCAAAAAGAAAAGAAAGAACATTTTGATATCAAAGTTGAAGATCCAGAAAATGAACTAGAATGCAGTGATGCAACAATGTATAAAAACATTGATTAACAAACATCGTTTAAATAAAACCTGTTTCTTATCAATATAGAATCGGCGCAGATAAATTGTAAACTAAGAAGCCAAAATGAAAGGAAAATGACGAAAAAGGTATGACCTTATAAACAGCCTCAATCCTTCCAGTTCCCAAAATGAAAATACAAAGACAAAGCTAAACAAAAACTAGGAAAAATAACCAGATCCTGCCAACATCAGTGGTTCACTCAATATGATTTCATAACATTTGATATACCTGAAGGTGGAATTTATTGCTTACCATGCGTTTTATTTCCTTGTGAAATTAATAATACCCCTGGAGGCTTTGCAAACCCATTAATAGAAACCCCATACACATATTTGAAAGATGTCGTATTTGACCTTAAACAACATGCATTGTCCTCTTATCTCAAATCGTAAATAGAAAAAAAAGAATCATTCTTAGAAGCAGCTTAAAATGTGCATAAACGAATAGACAGCATTATGAATATAAAACTGAGAGGGCGAATCTAAAAAAAATTGAACTATACTGAAGGTTATTATCAGATGTATCGAGTATTGTGCGAGACAAAGTCTAGCTTTAAGGTCTCGTCGATATAGTGGTACTTGCGTCGACAAATAAGATATAAATAATGATTCCAATGCTGGATATTTAAAGGAATTATTCAGGTTATAAAAAGAACATTTAGAAACAACAAGTTAAAAGCATGCACTTACACGTCAAAAACAGCACACAATGAGTTGCTTCGATGCATGAAGACGGTATACAGGCGGATGAGGTAACTAAAAGTAGTGACAGGAACAGTTGAGCTTAACCCTAAGGTAATTAGAAAATGAGAAAGCTAAATAATTAATTGCAAAAGACAACTGGTGAATCCATTGCTGAAATATCCTTGTAAAAATTCAAGTCCTTGGTTTAAGCATGGAAAATTTCAGATCTCAGTCGTATAATGGAGCTGGGAATATGAGTGGCAAGTATAACGGGTGTACGGCACGGATAAACAGACTTTACCCGAAACCGGAGTACTTTAAATCTATGAACCAAGAGCAAAATCTTGTAAAGTAACTAATTCTCTAATACAAGAGTTTGGCCAAAGATTATTGAATTACAGTATTTAGTTAAATTTACGTCTGTTTCACTTGTAAAGAAATTGTGTATTTACATAAAAAGGTCTGCATGTTCAATCAGATCACATATCGTTACTTTATCATGTTTATGTTACTTATTTTCCTATTGTGTTTTGATATTTTATAGTGTGTCTTTCTATGTTGTAATGTTACCCTACTATTTAAGGTTATGGAAACGGTTGGCGCTAGTAACGTTTCAACTAGCTACATTTGATTGCACTTGCCCTAAGTCAGACACCTGTTGTTCATTTGTTGTCTTTTGTTGATGTCGTTAAATAAGTGTTTTTCGTTTCTCGTTTATAGATACAGTAGATTATACCGTTGGTTTTCCCGTTCGAATGGTTTTACACTAGTCACTATGCCCTTTATAGCAGGCTGTTCGGTGTGAGCCAATTAGAACGTTCCGTGTGGAAGGCTGTCAAGTACCTATAATTGTTTACTTTTTACATATTGTGATTTGGATGGAGAACTGTCTCTTTGGGACTCATGCCACATCTTCGTATTTCTATTTTATGTATTGTTCTCTACTGATTATCATTTATTATATCGTAAATATAGTTTGGTAGTTATAGCATAGTTACTGCTTTCTGCAATTAAGTATTGATTCATTCATATTGTTTGGTTAAATTGATAAAATTGGATGCGCAAACCCAACAGACATAATTGGGTAATGTGACAAGAATTGGGATTGATCAGTCAAATTATTGAAAAGTTACGTACGAACGATGGTATAAAACAATTCAAAGCAAAAGAAAGTTTAACGTTAACGTGTTTACTATGTAAAGTAATGTAATTTATAAAATTGAAATCTATCTCTTTTCGTTGGTATTGTCTAAACTGTTCAAAGGATAGGATCTTAACATTCTGTACGTTTATTAATATAGCTATTTGGTCAGATTAATTGTGGTGTGCATAAATGATAATGACAGTAAAGTATAAGGATTTCTAATTAGCTTCTTTTTCAGACTTGTTAAAAATGTAGTCCTTCTTGTATATTTCTCCGAACAAAAGATGGCGATTTTCCAACTTTCTAAACAGATTGTCATTCTATCTGTCTTGATGATATTTATTTTTTTCCTTTTTAACCGGATTTTTGTGACAAAAATGTCGGTTATTGATTTGGGGATGTACGGCGGGCGGGTGGGCGGCATTCAAATGTTGTCCGTGCATTAACTCATGAACCGTTCAACCAAAGCTTTTAAAATTTTAATATGTTGTTACTGACAACTAAGTAAAGGTCAAGTTCAATAATGACGATTTTGACTTTTACCGTTCAGGAGTTTTGGTTCTTGAAAGATTGAAAAATGGTGTTTCCAGTCGTGTCCGTGCATTTACGCATGACCTGTTTTACCAAAGCTTCCCAAATTTTAATATGTTGTTACTAATGACAAAATAGAGGTCAAGTTCAACAATGACGATTTTGACTTTTACCGTTCAGGAGTTATGGTTCTTGAAAGATTGAAAAATGGTGTTTCCAGTCATGTCCGTGCATTTTCTCATGAACCATTCAACCAAAGCTTTTGAAATTGTTATATGTTGTTACTGATGGCAAATTAGAGGTCAAGTTCAATAATGACAATTTTGACTTTTACCGTTCAGGAGTTATGGTTCTTGTTGTTGCATTTACTCATGAACCATTCAATCTAAGCTTTTCAAATTTAAGATTTTGATACTGATGACAAAATGGAGGTCAAATTTGATATTGACGATTTTCACTTTCACCATTCATCAGTAATGGTTCTTGTGATATTGCCAGGACATAAATAAGTATTAATAAATCCGGTTTGCTGTCGTTGTGACAGCCTCTTGTTTATTTCTTAAAACTGAATGGAATTGAGGGATGTCATTCTATGAAGAAATGCCACAGGTCTATTATCAATTATAAATACCAGCATAATATAAAAGTTCATTCTGTATTGTTGAATTATATTTTTGTTGTTATAATCAATTAAAGCTTTAAAGAAAGAAAAAAAATGCGTTACAGCTGTATTCATATATTTAAAGTATCGAAGAATTTGGCAAGTTAACTCTTCGTAACTAACATGCTACCAACCACGGTACCGACATATTGTAAGAAAAGTTCTAAGACCGATTCCTGTGCCTCTTCACGCCGAGTGTCGATGTCACTGACATTGATCAAGTACCTTTAGTGTAAATAGTTAAAAAAAAATATCTACTGCAAACTGTTCATATCAATACGTATACGCAAACAAACAAAATAATCAAGACCGTCTATGGCCAACTTTGCTTAAAGAAATTGCAACCTTAGATTCAATACAAATACATATGGTAGCGTCATGATGTATAATACACAATGTATACACTAAATACATTATATATGTACCATGAAAGTCGTACAGAAGAATTTATAGCGTATGCTAATATTGATATTTTACATATGTACAAAAATGTAGATATATCCATACATACATGAATAATTGTAAAAAAAAAATGAAAATATATCAGATGTTCTTGTCTATGCTCAATTATAGCAGGTTCCGTCAGTTTGCTAATTTTAACTCGAAAGTCTAACAAAGCAGGGAAATAAGGCAACTCTCCTGTTGATATTTTCAGTATTTTTCATGCAATATTACAATAATTAGCAAGATATGAAAACTTTAAAACGATCAGACTTATTGGAAATGATAATTCAAATACTTTAATTAAACTCCAGTTTGATATTACATCACTATAATTATTCTGATAGGTTTCTTCTCATGAGAAAAGAAGGTTATAACATTAGACTACTGAACTTCGACCGTCCTTACAGTAATAAATTTGGCTTGTATTATTTACTCAAAACAACCTATTCATGTCAATAACATATGTAACGTCTGAAATCGGTCAATCACCTTACTTGCAAGTCGAACCTAAATCACAAAATTTTACACCTATGACAAAACTTAGTCAGCTATCAAAGGCTTCATCAAAAGGTGTACATTTAGAACGAGAAAACCAAGACAGAATAATGACAAATCAATAAACGAAAGACAAATATGACAGACAGCAACCATGTGAAGACAACTACCGACTTTGATATTTTCTCACTTAGGACAATCACAAGATATGGCCCTGTTAAAGTACAACATATAAGATAAAGTTTAAAAATCAGCCTGAAATGTCTTGACTCGTGATCATACATTGTCTGAAATTTTATGATTACCCAATATATGTACAATTCACATTCCATTTACTTACATTCAGTAATACATTTTGTCCTATGTTTGTAGGGAAATGGAACAATTGCGCATCCACCAAACTCCCAGACTAGTGCTTGCTGTTGATTCGAGCGACTTTATAATCATTTCTGTTAATAACGAGGAAAAAAAATAATGGCTGCATTACATTAATGTTCATAGTATCAACAAAAAGAAAACGTTTGTGTTACATTTACTTAATGCATTGCACTCATTATTACTTGCAAATAGACGTGTCAATATACTTGTTAACGCGGTAATATTGCACAAATTAAAACTATAAGTTAATGCATAACATATTGCACCTTGGTAATAAATAACTTTATCAAAAATATGATCAGACATAAGGATGTATCTTCAGTTAAAATAAAAGGCATAAATAACATTTGAGCATATGCTGGTACATGTACACATTTGTTTTAATTTACATGCATATAGAAACTAATATACTCTCTTTTTTTTCAATATGTCTATATACTTCATTGGGACATTCTACTAGTTATATAGTAATTCAAATTTTCCTTTGTAAAATTGTATGAACTCTTAAAGTACAGTAGAACAGCACAAATGGGATTTAAAAATGGAATTAGTTTTATCTCAAAATCCACTGTTTCAGAACCTAATGCATTCTATGTATGTGTTTCTATGTAGTAAGGATACAAGAAGATTTGTTTTTCCCGAAGAAATTCACATTTCTCCCGATCCACCTTTCTAAGCCATGGGAAATGCACAATTTATTCCACTTTTTGGACAATTTCATTAGTTACATAGTGTGTTAGTGACCTTATTCGATATGTATGGGATCAGTAAATTCCATTTGGGATGACCCTATATATATATCGTATTAGGTTACTAGCACACTGTGTTACGAAATTATATATTACGGACTAGCTTAAAACATGTGGTATTTAGACAAGTGGCATTTTAAATTCTGCATGTTTTCAATATTAAACCCTTCTCCCATTGGTCTATACAAAAGCAAATGCCAACAATAACAATTTGTTAGCTTTAAATGTGTGCTATGAATTATTTCAATTGTTCTTCACAAATTTCCTCGTCTGTTGAAACCTTTCAGATTTTTCCTCAACACCGTATTGTTTTTTCAAAGGGACGTATTATGATTGTCATTGCGGAGACAACTTTCCAGCAGATAAAATGTAGAAGGTTAGCAACAACAGCATGTATAGGTCACCGTACTGCTTTCAACAATGAGCAGCAGCGCAATATCATAGCAGACTCACTTTTCGTTATGTTCTATGGAAAGTGCTGCTAAAAATATATAATAACATTGTATTTGAATTTGAATATGAATTGCGACTGCATTTGAATTGTAACATTTGCATGATTGTCTTACTTAATATTTTCCGACTCGTGTAGGCATCTCTTATTTATCTGTTGTAAAACATCTTTCTCCAATTGTACCATTTAATGACATGACTTTTATCCACAAAAATATATAGTTCAAGGACGGTGAATAAATTTTATTGCTATGCATCATAAAGATAATCAAAAGTAATTTACCCTTGTCAGTTTTATTATGCACTTAGATACATGTATCTTGGACGGAAATCAAAAAAGGAAATACTAAACGTGGGATAATCTGTCGATATACACAATTTTTGTTTATAGTTCAATGTTTCTCTTCAATAAGTGACAGTTGAAGATATGTAGCAGGTCAGTCATTGAAATAAAAGATAGGTCAAGGTCAAGATGCTGGATGATAACGCACGTTATTTTTGCCCGAGTTTTTAGACGTCAAGGCAGCAGACTACATTTATTACAGTGTTGAGATATTTATTACCATTGTTTACTAAATTTACTTTTTATACTTTAGACCTTACTCTATTGAACCTTAAAGCGTGTGATACAATGTCATGTACTAATAATATTCAAACTATCACCAATGCAGCACATGCAAGATATTATCAAAATGAAGATGTTTTTATGGTAGGCTATTTTTTGGTATTTTATTTAGTAGGCTTTTTTTTATTTTACTTTTTTGACATTTTTTATCGTAATTATAACTCTGCAACTGTTTCAGTCCTTCAACAAACTTTGATTCCATTTTTTTGCTTTGAGCTTTCCTGATGAAGTTTAATACATAAATGCGCTTCAGATACATGATTAAATATTTTTTTGTTTTTCATATTTTTTCACAGTATATATTAAAGTACTGTACCTTCAAGAACACACCCTTGAGATGACGAAGAGTGTGTCAGTCTAGTAAGCATACTTTCTTCGTTATTTTTTTTTCACAAACAAAATCTAAAAAACAATGTCAAGTACATATTATCCAGTCCAGAAGATTAGAATAAACTTAACAATATTTACAAACCACAAGGAGAAACCTCAGGAGCATGTAATATATGCTTTACATGTTGCTTTATACCATAAATTTTATTGTATTTTACACTGAAAAGTGTCTATATATTTTGATGTATTATGATACTTTATGATACGCAAAAGTTCAAGTAAGAAATAGATAGGGTTATTTTGCCAACTTTAATACAAAATTGTTTAGCCGTTTGGTATTCAAAGAAAACAAGCACTTTATTCTAGGGCTTCTAGTGGTATCCTATTGACAAAAAAGTAAAAAAAAGCATTAATTCATAACGACTTGACCTTCGAAGTTGATGTCCCAATTAAAGTCTACACCAAACTTGACAACCGTCTGTTAGCACACCGTGAACTGCAATGGAGTCATTCTTTGACGGTTCCTTTCATAATTTCAATTTATTTAACTCAAATAAATTTCTAGTCCCGTGAGATGAAGACATCTTTATAAATAAGGAAATTACTCGGATACATATTACTTTTGTCTTTCTACAGACACACAAAACAAGAATAAAATCGAGAATGGAAAAGGCGAATATGTCAAAAATGAGACAACAACCCGACCAAAGGACAGAAACAACCGAAGCCACCGATGGGTCTTGACAAATGAAATTCATTTGTACCACGTGTTAAAACTGTTGAGAAAAAACGAGGAGATATTCAGCTCTCGTGTATACAGGCAACATATAGATTTTGGTTTGCAAAGTCTTTCATATTGCCATATATTGACAATATTTAAAAATACTATATAAGATAATGCGATTCTATTTGTACACATTTATGCCAACTGATGATTGCCTTGTTGTGAACCATATTTTTGCAATAAATCGAGGTGAACCGAGATATTTATTGCTTTGTCATTGCTTTTAGTTCACAAGTGTATAAAAAATATAATCCTTTATCTATAGCATATAGATTATTTCATTATCAATTAATAACTCTCTTAACATTTTGTTTTATAACTAGAAGAAGCTGTTCACGGCAATGAGACAGCAACCCAACACCAGAAAAAGACACCAAAGGTCAACAGAGGTCACCAACAAGACAAGAGCCTGATATATATATATATATATACACGAGTCTAAATTGAAAACTACGTGTAAACCTATGATTGCGTTGGATAAAAACCGCAATTTTTATACGTCTGCATGTAAAACAAATTTCGTTGTAGAAGGGTCTAAAAACAGCACAAACAACATTTTCCAAATGACCAAAAAAAGTGAAAAAGTATATTTAAACAAAATGCATTTGACTAACAGGTCGAACAACGGATGTTCTTTAACCCTGCTGACTGCCATTGGCGATTGCCAAATAAAATTGATCACAAGATGTAACAAAATGGATCTTAATATAAATTTAATACTAAACAGAAAAAAAAATTTAACTTGTGGCCACGATGTTATGCCACAAACATACGGTGTCAATATTATGTATTAATATAATATATTAAAATATCCATTGTCTAAAAAAATTGTAGTTATTTTTTAAATTTTAATCGAGACCACATATCAACAATACCCCTCACCCAAATGAAAATGTTGCAAGGTAAACATATTTCAAGAGTCTCAACCTCGGAGTTAATATTAGGGCCTCGGTGGTCAAGTGCTCTAAGTTGTTCTACTACTGTAGTCACTATACTAGACAGTCAACACTGAGGCTGTGAGTTTGAACCCCGTTTGTGTGGGTGAACTCGACTAAAATCTCAATTGACTAGGATTCTCGGATTTCCTGTCAAAGGCCGGTGGTTTTCTCCAGGCAATTCGGCTTCCTCCACTTTTAAAAACTGACCTCCATGAAATAGCCCAAAAGCGGCGCTTAAAAGTGGAGTTAATTAAAACACAAACAATCAATCCAAGTTAACATAATTATGTATTATACAAAGTGGTACGTGTACCTTAAGGGTACTAATACTTGAACAAAGCGTGACGCGTACCTCAAGGAAGCTGAGGTGAAAAGCTAGTTCGAATGAGATAATGACGGAAACATTTCATGACAACACTATGGAAGTAAAATGAACCACGCACAAAACACTTCACATGAACTGCAAAATTTCATTCAATTTGGCTTTTCGTACGGTAAATGGTGACTAGAAACGGTCACTGCTGGCTATTTTTTCTCCGTCGCAACAGTAAGCTTCTAGACACATTAATTAAAAAGCCCGTGTACAGTCATGACACGATAAAAAAGGATCATTATATTATTATAACTTAAAAATTGTAAGTCCAGCTATATCAGGAGAGGCCAGGCAACTGAACTCGTCTTATTGACGTTTCGGATATTGACGCTTAACGAAATAATACATGTAGGCAACACAATGGGAAACTTTACCATTAGGATAATGTGTTCAACGTCTCATGATATAATTTAGGTGATAAAAATAGGCCCAATAGATATAAGAAGATGTGGTATAAGTGCCAATGAGAAACTATCCATCCAAGTAACAATATGTAAAGGTAAACCATTATAGGTCAAAGTGCGCTATTCAACACGGAGCCTTGGCTCACACCGAACAGCAAGCTATAAAGGGCACCAAAAATGACTAGACGTAAGTGTAAAACCGTTGACCATTCAAACGGGAAATCCAACGGTCTTATCTTATGTAAAACGAGAAACACTTATGAACTACAACAACAAACGACTGCTGAACATCCGATTCCTGACTTAAGACAGGTGCAAACAAATGCAAACTTATTTATCATTATATTGCAACTAAACAACCGTTCGAGTTGATATAACACCATTCCCATCTCTCCCACGTTATGGACACTATTGACTTAGAAAGGCGATATATCATTGATTTTACACACTTAGAATTTCCATAAAGTTTTAAGTGATAAATCTAATTCATAGTACAAATCTAAGCTCTAAAACAGTTCTTACGTTAATAGCCGCATATATTTCAAATGTTCAAAAACGTAGGTGATTTAATTATCCATTTCAAATAGATATTCGTGGCAGTCAGTTTAAACAAGCAAAAAAGTAGAATAACAAAAAAATACCGAACTCCGGGTAGAATCGAGTAAAATTCTACCCAGTAAGTCCCTAAGCAGATGGCAGAATCAAAAGTTCAAACACATCAAATGAATGGATAACAACTGTCATATTCCAATTGGAATTCGAACGATAAACAATGTGACATATTGTACCATTATGACATATGTTTCTGAATTTTGGCTCTATCTAACTAGAATAATTCAATCCCTCTCCGTGTCCGATTTCCTTCCACGCGAGGTTAATGTAGCCATCGTAAATCAGCGGAATATAACGACTTAATCATTCGGGTTAGGCTCTTTCATGTATATATTATTAATCAAATATTTTTAAGGATTTGTGATTCGTTAAAACTTGATCACATGTACATTTGTATATACTCAGTTTGCACGCCAATACTGTTGTGTTTAGCTTTTCGTAGGTCAAAAACAGCATATTGCACAGGGCATACAGCATGTTACTAAAAATACATTATAGAAATCCCCAATTTTACATTGTTCATGCAATAGTTGCTGATTAATAATATAACAATTGTAGCCTTTTATTGAGGTCAATACGATGTTATATCAACCTAGCTAGAGAAGCATATCGACCTCAGACTTCATCCTCAGTCAATATGCTTCTCTTAGGTCGATATAATCTCGTATCGACCGCATACAAAGGCTATAATTGTATAATACTGCCCTCTATAAATCTGTATGTGATGCAACAGTTACGATATGCATTAATTTTGGTGCACAAAATATTGACGGTTCTGTTGAAGCCACTTTTATTACACTGAAGTTAGACAAAAAAAAAGATCTTGAAAAAACACGCTATCCAGTTTTAATGACAGCTTTTAATTCTCATTTTAATTATTTGTTTTTCGTCGACTGTATATATCGCAGCCATAAACTGTAATTTAAGCAGTAAAATAATTACACATAAAGTCGATATTCGTATGTCTAAAAATGTTCAGATCTAATAGAGATCGAAAAGTAGAAATTATTTATCTAGATGTAAAAGCAAATTATCAAACAGTAAACAAATTCAATGACGCATTTAAGCCGACATTTTGACGAGCTGTATACATGAATTACAATTAACATCTGCATCAGAAACATTACATGCAGTTGGAAAGTCTTTTGAACATATTTCAAGTTAAAATTACTGCCATACAACACAAAGAAATAAAAAAAAAATCAAATGAAGACAAGTTCCATCGCCCATTACAAATGTTTAATATGTATGCGAGGTAGGTCATCATACTTATATTCGTTAACGGACACCTCTCATTTGTTATATGTATCGAATAAACATCATCGGATATAACTATTTGTTGTTTGATGTATGCGCAGTAATTGTATTACAGCATACTGTTCTTTATAGTTTCCTGAATGAACTTAAATGATACATTATTTGTAAAATCAATATCGTTCTTATGGATAATTTTGTGATGTCAAAAGCTCACACAATAGGGTAAGATGTAATCTTTATTGTAAGTGAATTGAAGTTTTGGGGTATTTCGATTTTATTTATTCTGGAAAAAATGTTTAAAAACTTGACATATATTACAATCCTGAACGTAGTCACTTCAGATGATTATAAGAATAAGGTTTTGGAATAAACGTTTAGTTTTGTACAAAAATGTAAATATCGAAGGAAAATTAATTCCATGCTGCTCAGTTGGGGTGTCCGTTTAGTTATGTATATTGTATAAATATGCATCCACGTCCATTTAAAATGCGATTTTAAAATAAAATACCTCGATTGTGGAGAGTTTCACACTTTCTGTTAGTTAAAGTAACCTTTCCAACAAGAATCTGTCCAGATTCAACCAATCTTGCAGATCATACTGATTTATTGTCATAGTTCAAATATACATGAAGCATTTGTCACTGTACGTTTTCTTCTTCCTTTCTAACGACGTTTAGAAAGCAGCAGTCATTCATTCTTCTGCGATAGCTATAATTATAATTATCACAATACTAGATAGATGGTTATAACATTACCCAAGCTCGATAGTACCTACTTGAGAGATATTGCAAATTAAGCCACACGGACAACCAAATTATTTTAAAAACTGGAGGCAGACTTGGGTATTCCGGACAGTTCCTGTTCTTTTAGAGGTACACAAGAAGATATTTTATGAAAAATTGATCTTTGATGAGCATTCAATAATAATTTTGATTTTTCAACTTATAAGAATGAAGGTTGCTGCTAAAAATCTTCACCTCATGGAACCCGAATACTTTATAATCTATATTAAAAGGCAAAAGAATAGTTCAAGAGAAATTGATTTTCATGCATTTGTGTTCAATATGAAATCTGTGCCATTAATGCTACCATATTGTCCAGCCATTCAACCGTTCTTAAAGGTCATCTTTAGAAAACCACGAAAGATTAAATTCTTTTCGGCAGTCGTTTCATAGATGAAAATTCAAGAAAATATGATAATTTAAAATTCTTTCCATCTATGATCTGTCCACCAGTAGATATATAAGAGGTATGGTCATATATTTAAAAAAAAAATGGTATAGAACTTACATGTATAGGACAGAACGACAATTCGGATTATTCACTTCCGTTGGTTTTTAATGTGAACAGGTTGTTGATAGAAGAATGATGATGAGTACCGATTATCAGGTTTTCTGCATTTGGATATTGTAAAATATCAGCTGCAAATCGAAATTTGAAGCTTTTTGTCGGGTTAGCGCATCGTACGAGTCCGAGTTAACAAAGGCTTCATTTCTCTTATTTTGCCGAGCAGCTGATATTTTACAATATAAACATGATGAAATTCATTTTCGGGCGGTGTGCGGATTAATAATTTCGTTCAAATTGAGGGCGACAGAAAAGTTATATCAATCTAAAGGTCTACCAACTGTAAAAAACTTGTGTAGTGTTCACTGGGGGTAAATGTTATATCCGTAACTTCAGTTACGTATATCCAAAGATGGCAGACGATGTTTCTGGTAAAAGGATTCTGTTGTAAATTCTGTAAAAATTCTGTATTATTCTTCGGTATTTCGTGTCTTATTTAAAGTATTACTTAGTTTGAAACTGAAATACAAAGCTTCTTTACATATTTCAACCGCTAAGTGGGGAAATCTTCATTTAAAAAATCGCGAGGATATGGGTAACTGTATAGACTGATATCCGTAACTGTTGAGTTGCGTTGTTTCTGCTTCATTCATTATCTTCGATTTAATAGTTCGAACCATCATTTTTCGGAAATAAAACTGTCATAAATTCGTCAAAATATATTAAAGGATCGGGATAAAAAGAAATATGCCAAAAATGTTATAACAACACTAGACATTCCACTGTTTATGACGTCTTCACACTAAATCCTTCGGGTGTTGATGTGTACTAACTGATAACTGTGTCTTAGATCCATGATTTTTTTTGTTAGTTTTTACTAGCTTTCAGTACTTGCGACTAATCTCATATCTGTATTCATTGTCCGTTGGTTTGTGGGATGTACAAGTACCCTCCCACGTTCACTTTATTTGTGTAAAATTTATTTAATTTTTGTTTGTATCCACCTGGTGAGTTAAGCCTTCTCAACAGGTTTTTAGTCTGCTCTTACATGTATGTTGTATTGTTACACCAATGTCCCAGGTTAGGGGAAGGTTGGACGCCAGCTAACATGTTTAATATCGCCACATTCTGTATTTGACTAGGCCTGACCGTATTCAGGAGCGTGCAATTAGGTGGTTGTCGTTTGTTGCTGTGACATATTTGTTTATCGTTATTTTTTTTTTGTTTACCTAAATAAGGCCATTAGTTGACTTGTTTGAATTGTGTTACATTTGTCTTTTCGGGGCCTTTAATAGCAGACTATGCGGTATGGACATTGCTCAATGCTAAAGGCCGTACGGTGACATATACATATCAATTTCTGTGTCATTTGGTCTCTTGTGGAGTTTTGTCTCATTGACACTCGTACCACATCTCCTTTTATTAAATATAATGTTCAGGACGAGAAGACGTTAAAAAAACAGTAGGTAAGTCTTGCATTTAGATGCAGTCCTGAATAAAAGTCAACAAATTTAGACTGCAACGGGAATGGAAGATTGGATAGGGACGGACATTTATCTTTACCACATGCCATCTATTGGCCTCTCTCTAAGAGTTGGTACAAGGGTTGTTAACGTACAAAGAGCACGGAATTCTCTCTACACGAGACATCTGATATAAACGTCCCCATTTTGACCGGACGTGGATGCGTCCTTGTGCATCCTGCACAGCAAAACGGATGCCCAACTATGGCTATGGTTTTTGGGGAGGAAAACTAATGGAATCCATTTTTCTAATCCCAAGTCACTCTTTAGGGTCTTAATATGTAGTGTTTAGATACTTATAGGTTATCATCTTATGTACGTGATATTGTGCCATTTTGTTTTGTCTTTGTATATTGTAAACCTTTACTTTATGTTACTGTTTGATTATATTTTTTTGGGGTGGCTCATTATTCATACATACCGCCATTGTGTTACGGTGCTATGGTCATCTTGTACTCTTGCCATTCAAGTTTGGGTTTTGAACTTTATCCTGTGTTTATATTCTGTGTTTCTCTGTTGAAATAGTTTTAAATATTGTTTTATAGTGATACAGATTTAGAATAATGTTGACTGTGATACACAGTGTACCCCAAATTTTGATATTTTGACCCATCATGTTTGTTTGCTGTGTTAAAAAAATGTTTATAATGAAATTCTAATGTGACTTTCAGACAAGTGAGAGGCTTAGCTAGCTATAAAACCAGGTTTAATCTACCATTTTATACATAAGGAAATGCTTGTACCAAATCAAGAATATGACAGTTGTTATCAATTCGTTTGGTGTGTTTGAGATTTAGATTTTTTTCATTTGCTACAGGACTCACGGTCTGTTCTCAATTTTACATATATATTTCATCTGTAATAAGCTATCACATATCCGTCCTCTAAATGTACCTCGCCGCTGTGCATGATCCTGGCTATATAGAAATACAGAATTGATAGCCTGATCAATGTTTTCACACAATAATTTTAAGACTACGAAGAACAATTCTGATTCATATTTATTAAACTTTTAATAACTGGAGACATTTATTTCATTACTAACATGATTACATTGTTTGGAAATAAAATCATTTGCGGATATCAATATTTCCAGTTACGTATATCATTGTCAATTTGTTTACTTCAGTTACCCATATCATCACGATATTTAAGATGGCTGTTTTCTCCATTTAGCGGTTGAATTATGAATAAAAATACTTAGTATTTCAGTTTCAAATTATGTTATACGTTAAAAAGGACACGAAATACCGAAGAATAATACACTATTAATACAAAATTGACAAAAGAAAAATTTGGTCGGAAATTTTGACCAGAAACATCGTCCGCCATCTTCAGATATACATAACTGCAGTTACGGAGATCACATTTACCCCAGTGGTGTTGCCAAATGTGGAACATTTTCGTAATGTCTGCGTGAACAAAATAAAAAAATGTGTACACTATATAAAAAAGAAGATGTAGTATGAATGCAAATGAGACAACTCTCTTCAACAGACCAAATGACGCAGAAATAAACAGCTATAGCTAGGTCACCGTACGGCATTCAACAATCAGCAAAGTCAATACCGCATAGTCAGGTATAATAGGGCCATACAATATTGTATGTGACCTTTCGGTGTATCTTATAATGATAAAATCTGTGTCGTTAGATAATTGAATTTACACCACCTCTGCTTTCATTCATACCAATCTAAACAAACATTTATTACTTGTATATTTGTTTACTTTTTATACTTTTAAATTAAAAATCACTTCAAGAAGTTACGAACACGATGACACACTTTGCAAAATCTCAACTTAATGAACATGTTTCCAACTGCATCGCAATAACAAGTTTGATAGAATGTTGTTAGTTTAACTTCAAGAGGTAAATATCTCATGCATATTTAGAAACCAAAAACAATTAACAACACATCTTATCGCAGGTAAGATCGGAAACTTGGTCGTTTGAAGTGTAGGGCAGAACATTTAAAGACAACTTGGACATGCAATTCTGTTTTGATATTAACACGAATATTGAACAAACGGATTTTTTTTGAAAAATGTTGCAATAGTTCTTGAATGTTCTATTGGAAAGTCCCCATTATAACCAGACGTAACTGCGTTTTTGTATATCCCGGACAGAAGCAGAACGCCATATCTACTTTTATATTACTATATAATTGTACCTATATTAAAGTTTGGGAGTCGACATGAAAATAAAGTTTAACATGTAAACTAGTTTGTAAGAACTGTTTTCCATAGAAAAAATGGAATAAATTTGTTTTTGTCGGATTACATTTTCATTGTGATTGTATTTACAACGAAAATGTTTCTAAACTGTATAAATCTGATGTGGTACAAAAATGTTTGAGTAGACGACTTCCAGTTTATCAGTACACCAATGTGAAAACATACATGTATGTTGTGTTTGACATACTTTCAAAATCAAACTAAACAAATGATGTTATATTAAATCGAGGCGCATTAACTGTAGTTTACTGCGTTCATTTTGGTGGGTTTGAATATGGCATGGTATTGGTTGCAAAAATCGATATTTTTCATTTAAATGCAATATTTTATGTTTAATTAGTATATTTCTTTATTTAAATGCAATAATTTTTCATTTGAAAGGTATATTTTTTCATTTAGATGCAATATTTTTTATTCAAATGGTATAATTTTTCATTCAAATGGTATAATTTTTCATTCAAATGGTATAATTTTTCATTCAAATTGTATACTTTTCATTCAAATGCAATATTTTTTATTTAATATATAAAAAATCATTTGCATGCAATATCTTTTATTCAATTGGTATAATAGTTTTTTTATTTATATGCAATAATTGCATTATGGGAAATTCTTTGACGTTTTAAGGTCAAATTTGCAACAACGTTTGTGATTGGTCGATAATTGTTTGGATTTCTCCACTTTCTTTCTAAACATGGGTGACCAATAATTAAAAGAACGCTTCAGAATATCGCCCCTCTAACTAAATCTGGCGTTCGCGCGAGTCCTGCACTGGCTGTTTTATTCAATTCTTGTGGTCCTAACTTGTATTTCTATTGCAAAATTTCGGTGGCCACAACGTTCGGGCCACTTTTCAAAAACTTCCATTGTATATGTTAATTTACATACAAGTATACCTTTTTGTTTTTAAATACATTAGACTGAAAATGGGTTTACACTAGTCATTTTGTGGGGCCCTTTATAGCTTTCTGTTTGGTTTGAGTCAAGGCTCCGTG
This sequence comes from Mytilus edulis, assembly GCF_963676685.1. NCBI lineage: Eukaryota > Metazoa > Mollusca > Bivalvia > Mytilida > Mytilidae > Mytilus > Mytilus edulis. The sequence continues at coordinate 38,529,967 of NC_092344.1, read as the reverse complement.
TTGAAGACCGTACTTTGACCTACTTAGTATAATGGTTTACATTTACAAATTATGACTTGGATGAAGAGTTGTCTCACCGGCACTCATACCACATCTTCTTATATCTATATACAACGTAAACTAGACGTTTCTCAGACTGTTTTCTATTCTTTTTTTTTAAATCCTTTGTCGCGCGTTGTGTACTGTTTGATAGCTCAATCTGGAAGAACAAAATTTATTTCAGTTCTAGTTGTTATTAGCTTTGAGCTTTCAGCCAGTATTGCAAATACTCTTTTGTCGGTGCTTTGTGTCTTTTGTCTTAAAATTAGTTTTTTTTGTGTGTGTCTCGTTCCGATCTTTCGAGTTAATCTAATTGCAACTGATTGTACAGGTTGTTATTTTACTGTACTGTTACACCACTGTCCCAGATTCGAGATGGATTGAGTGCTCACACACATGTTGTTGTACTGTTACACCGCTGTCCCAGATTAGTCAGGAGCCTGTAATTCAGTGGTTGTCGTTTGTTGCTTTGTTATACATATTTGTGTTCGTTCATTATTTTGTACATTAATTCAGCTGTTAGTTTTCTCGATTGAATTGTTTCACATTTGTGATTTCGGGGCCTTTTATATAGCTGACTATGCGATGTAGGCTTAGCTTATAGTCGAAGGTCGTACGGTGACTTATAACTGTTTGTTTTCTGTGTCATTTGGTCTCTTGTGGAGAGTTGTCTCATTGTAATCATACAACATCTTCGTTTCTATATCAACCCTGCCATATTCTTTATTTACCTGTCCCAGGTCAGGAGCCTGTAGTTTAGTGGTTGTCGTTGGTTCATGTCTCGACTCATATTTGATAGTTTGTAAATTGTTTTGTTATGTATAATTAGGCTGTTAGTTTCTTCGTTTGAATTGTTTACATTTTCATGTTGGGCCTTTTATAGACGACTTTACAGTATCAGGTTTTTGTCATTGTTGAAGGCCTTACGATTGTCTATAATTGCTTACACCCACTTCATTTTTGAACTCTGGTGGATAGTTGCCTTATTTGCAATCACATTCCATCTTTTCGTTTTTATATTATATACCTGACTTATAAACTCGTGTTTTTGATGAACAAGCATGATTTATTTGTCACTCGGTGTTAAAATTAGCAACATACAAACAATCAATTTAAACTTGTGTTAAATAAGAGCCATTTTATATTTATTTATTTGTTCGGGTGGGGGACAGAAGGATTTCATATATGAATATGGTTGCCTGGTAAGAGCTGAAAAATAGGCATGAGAAGCGACAGATTGAAATGAATAATAATGCTCTCCCTTCCCTTCCCCATCCTTCATTTATAAATTTAAACTGACTACCACGGAATAGCCCAATAGTGTTGAAAGTAGCGTTAAACACTAATCAATCAAAATCCCTTCCCTAAAATATCAAATAATTGTCCCTTTACAGTTATTGTCCGTGTAGTTCTTATATTTATCCAGCTTATCGTCCTACTGTCATACCATAAAAACGTTTATAAAACAGCTCACATTCTAATATATCTGCATTCATAAATTTATTCATTTCATTTATACTAAACAACGCCATGTTTGTTATGTGCCTCTGTCGTCTTAATAACCTATCAAAAAGAAGAGGTGAAAGAGAGCCAGCCCAGAAGATCTTCCAAATGAAAAAAAAAAAAAAAACAGAAATAGACTTCTTATAGCTCACTTCCGAAGACAGAATAAGTTGATTGATTTTCGGTTGTCAATATGTCACGCATGTTTAGGACAAATACAATAGAGATCAAAGGATAAAGAATATAGTGAAATGGTAAAAACTAAAAGATATAGAATTATAGAACCGATCTTTGATCTGAAACCCTTCCCTTACACACACACCATAACCATTACATGTACTGCCAATACTCGTATATATACATCTCTATACAAATATCTAAATTTGAACGTCCCCCACTCCTAAGACACCGAGGTTTTTTATCCGCCCCTGTTATACATGTATGTGTTTTATTATATAAATTGTGTACGGGTCTAGATAATAGCTAAACGTACAATCATATAATTTGTTGGATACCTATTTATATTATATACTGTATCACAAAATAAACTTGTATACCCCCCCCCCTCCCCCCTCCTTTCCCAATGCAGTATTGAAAAGTAAATCATTTAAAAGTCCTGAAGATAAAATATGTTTTGAAATATGCCCCGCATACTTATTTAAGCAATGACATATAGTAATTATTGAACTACTGTGGGGCTTGAAAAAAAAATCTATTTAAGGGATTCGGAGATGAGAACAGTAAAAATAGCTCAGCAACGAATTCTAAATGTAAAATGATGTACGGCATAATACATGAGAACACATATTATAGATAGAATTAAATATGAAGTTCACGCCCCATACAGTGAAGTCCTATGACTTCTTTTTTTTTGTCAAAGGACTTTTGTTGTAACATGGGTTAGAACTGGTTCCAATTTATCCTGAATTGTCTTTATTAAATAACTAGTTCCGGAGTATAACATCTTATGTTTCTACTTGTCACGGGGTCTCTAGTTCTGCTGTTGTAATTAGGTGATTTTTTTTTTTCTTCATGTAGCAAAAAGAGGTGGCTTAGTTCAAATAATTATAACGTCCTGGAAGGCTTTTTATTCTTTTTTCATGTTTGCCCTCCTACAACGTCTCTCAGGATCAAGAAAAGTTAAAAATAATATACTTGTAGCACAAAAATAGGTCATGATAATATGTATCTGGGCTTAGAGGGGGAAAGGGTTATGTATATATTTTTTTATTTCAATGTGTAGACTGTAGGGGAGTTTTTACAGAAAGGGTTTTTATTGGAGATGTTTTTGCAATGCACGCAGGCATCTGTTTCTATCCATGAACAAGTTGTGTGTCAAATTAGTTATTATTACTTGTGACTCGCATTTTTTGCTCGACCTGGCCATTATTGGCATTAATTGCCAGTGCACGAACTCCCACTAGAACGGAAGAAAATCCAAAAATAATACCGACCAATCAAAAACGTTGTTGCAAATTTGACCTCAAGGCGGCAAAGAATTTCCCATGATGCAATTATAGTATATAAATAAAAAAAAATATTATTCCAATTGAATAAAAAATATTGCATTCAAATGACATTTTATACCAATTGTATAAAAAATATTGCATTTGAATGAAAATTATACCAATTGAATGAAAAATTATACCATTTGAATGAAAAATTATACCATTTGAATGAAAAATTATACCATTTGAATAAAAAATATTGCATCTAAATGAAAAAATATACCATTTAAATGAAGAAATATACCAATTAAATATAAAATATTGCATTTAAATGAAAAATATAGAATTTTTGCAACCAATACAATGCCATATTTGAAAGCGCTTCCTGCTATGCCACATACACTAAAAAGATCTATTTTGTATTCATCACGAGTTTCATTATAAAATAAAATTTAATAGACATTTTGCACATGCAGATTTTATCATTTAAGTTGACTTTAATATATTTTTAGATAGAGGAATCTATAATATTTTTCAGTGCAATTTTCTTCAGCTAAGTATAATTATCTTGAAAACGGTTAAAAGTAATGATTCAATTACATGCTATCTAGTGTGAATATTTACTTTGAAGTTACCATATGCTAGAATATACATAAAGTACTGATCTATCAGTTAAACATATTAACATTCAACATTTAGAAGTAATTCCGAAACCTTAAATTAAGGAACGACCATTTATATAAAAGAGGGATGGGTATGTTTTTTCCTTAAATAAATTTGATGAAGCAAAACAAAATCGTGTTCAAGCAGATGACAAACAAAACATTTTGAATACAGAATTTCTCCATACCTCATAGTGCTAAGTTTTTTTTAAATTAGATTTTTATCGTCGACTTAAAAAACTGAAAAATAAAATGTTTTGCGCTAAAAAAAAAATATCTGACTCGGACAAAAACATCCCCCTTAATAAGTTAAATGGTTGTTCCCTTCCATATTTATGTAAAGATTCAAAATATTTGCAAAATAGTTATAACGTTGAGCTCATAGCGAAAGAGGCAGGTAATACATGTAGCAAATAGGATTTTCAAAACTAATGATTGAAGAGAAAACGACAAAATTTTGATAAAAACGAGATAGAAAAACATAATTCAGTGCACTTTATGTTAAATTTTGTAATTTTCACGATTTCTCATTACTGATTTTCAAACTATTGATTGAAGAGAAAACGACAAAATTTTGATAAAGACGAGAGAGAAAAACATAATTCAGTGCACTTTATATTAAATTTTGTTATTTTTCTCTATTTCTTCTTACTCTCGTTGCAAATTGTTAGGTTATTTATGTATTGTTGCTATTTTCCAATGAAATTAGGCAGTAACCATTTGATTTTCTGAAAGGGGGTGGCTATGGATATTTTGGAGAAAAAAAGTTTTTTTTCCAGTTTTTGAAGAAAAAAATAATTTGTTTATGACCCTGAGAAAAAAATAGTTTTTTTTCACCCCAGCCGCCACTATATGTTATGCTAAAATTGAAAGAAAAGAATTGTTTTCAACTTGTCGCCAAAAAAAAATAGATTGTTTTCGCTGAAGGCGAAAAACAAAGTTTGTCCGGAAAAAATACATACCCCCCCCCCCCCCCTCTCTAGAAAATCAAATGGTTAATAGTTGCTGCCTTAGGTCAAAAGAGTTCGTTGACATTTTAATTCCAGGATATCTCATAATGACTCGTCTCTTTTTTTTCTAATTTGAAATCTGTTTTTGATGCTGTATACTTACTAGGTATGTAAATGTGTGTGCTGATAATCACTAAATTACATCAATCCGGTACAAATTAGTCTAGTAAATGACAAAAAATGTAACATTATACAAACTAAACATGCATATAAATGTGTTATGTTTCTTTAAACTTCATATTTAGGTTAACTGCATTTTTATCACAAATCCAGTAAATCAAGTCGTATTATGTAACACGTTGGCGACAGAAGTTTCCATAACTCAATATTTTATAATATGTGCAAATCTTCCCGGTATTTGTTATTTGTTCATCCATTGTTGTTATTGGCTTTCGGTGTACCTGATGCAGGTTAGTTCAGGGGAGCGATACGGACGTTTAAGGTTTTTATATTTTATGTCATTTTGTTTAACTATAATGTATAAACTATCTACGACGACTCCAACGTTAAATTTTTTGTAATCGTCTTTGTTAGGTTTATAATTTTGTTTGTTTGAAATTTAGTCAGCTGTGATGTACGGTTGCGCACATTTGGCTGCAAGGCCCAGCTTTTGTCACGTTGGCCATTTTGTTAGTTTGGGTTGCAATACCTAGTTTAACACACTACTGAGTAGTAGCAAGTAAGGCTTATGATAGTTGTTTTCCATTCGTTCCAGTTGTT